>NC_134410.1:75231159-75531159 GCF_038048845.1 Mixophyes fleayi
TGTCAGAGAGAGGTGCAGGGATACCTGAACGGCTGGAGGCCGGCAGGATGCGAAGTCCCAGGAGGGTGGAAGCGGTAACCAAGTAGGTGCAGCGCACGGTAGGTAGACCAGCAAGGATGTAAACAATACTCAGGAAGCAGTAGTATATAGAACTGGACACCTGGAGAACACGGGAGAGTTGAGGCGGTCTAGCTGAGATGAAAGCAGCGGAGCGTTGATCCGATGCAGACAGGCGAGTTGACACAAGCAGGAACACTGTAGAAGCACGGAGACAGCGGATCAGCTGGCTGCAGACACGATGAGTACTGGAGGGTTGCGATGAGCAGGACACTGCAGATACAAGGAGGCAGCGGATAGGAATCAGCTGGTGCAGTCACGATGAAACACGGGAGAGTTGAGGTGAGCAGGATACTGTAGAAGCACGGAGGCAGCGGATAGGAATCAGCTGGTGTAGTCACAATGAAACACGGGAGAGTTGAGGTGAGCAGGATACTATAGCAGCACGGAGGCAGCGGATAGGAATCAGCTGGTGCAGTCACGATGAAACACAGGAGAGTTGAAGTGGTTTGGAAACTGTAGAAGCACGGAGGCAGCGGATAGGAATCAGCTGGTGCAGTCACGACGAAAACACAGGAGAGTTGAAGTGGTCTGGAAACCACAAACGAACAACAGGAATCAGCAGGAGCTGAATACACGAGGAAACAAGGGAACACCTTCAGAGGCTCATGGGGAATGAGACTCCAAGATCAGGCAATGAGGTGTTGACCACAGGTGCTTTAAATAGGGAGTGTTGCCTGATCAGCCAATTAACTAAAAGGAACATGTACTGAAGGTTTGAAAGGGCTGCACATGCGCAGACCCTCAGGATGGTGGATGGCCACGGTTCCTAAACACACGAGAAGTAGCACTCACAGTCCGGGTGAGTGACACATCTACTCTGTCTCCAGCCAGTACACCAGCACCAGGGAAGACTTTTGTGCCATCTGATTTACGAAAGAAGCTTCTGAACTGGTCCCACTTTACTCATTTTGCTGGTCATACTGGGGTACGTAAAACCATGGATTTGGTCTCTCGCAATTATTGGTGGCCAAAACTTCATTGTGATGTTAAAGACTTTGTGGCTTCTTGTGAGATCTGTAACCAACATAAGTCATCTCGTCAATCACTTACTGGACAATTAATCACGCTGCCCATTCCGGACAAACCATGGACCCATCTGAGCATGGACTTTATTACCGACCTACCCCCTAGTAAAAAGTATAATACCATCTGGGTAGAGGTAGATCGGTTTTCGAAAATGGCTCATTACGTTCCACTTGTTGGCCTTCCATCTTCATCTGTCCTTGCCATACACTTCATCAAGGAAATATTCCGGTTGCATGGTTGTCCCACAGAGATCGTCTCTGATCGTGGAGTTCAGTTTGTGTCTTAATTTTGGTGAGCCTTATGTAAAGTTCTTGGTATCCAGTTAAATTTTTCCTCATCCTACCATCCTCAGTCTAATGGACAGACAGAACGTGTAAATCAAGACTTGGAAACTTTCCGCAGAATGTTCTCTAATGCCAATCAAGATGACTGGGTAGACAATGCCCTTCATGAGTCAGCTTCTACATCACCTTTTTCTACTGTGTATGGGACTCATCCATCATTTCCCAGGTTTGCCTCCCTCCCACCCACCCAGGTTCCTGCTGTTAATCTCGTTCAACGGAGATTCGTGTCAATCTGGAATCAAGTGAGGAGTTGTCTTAAGAAATCTTCCAAACGTTACAAGTTTGCGGCAGATAGAAAACGTCGGGCCGCACCTGCTTTCAAGATAGGTGATAAAGTATGGCTCTCTACAAAGAATATCCGTCTCAAAACCCCTTGTATGAAGTTTGCTCCTCGCTTTATTGGACCTTATACTATTTCTAAAGTCATTAATCCAGCTTCTGTGAAATTATCGTTACCTGCTGCTCTTCGGATCTCCAATTCTTTTCATGTCTCTTTGTTGAAACCGCTGGTCATCAACCGCTTTTCGTCTACCCGTACTTCCTCTATAGTACCTAAAGTCCATCTGGATCAAGAATTTGAGGTTAAACAAATACTAGATTCAAGAGTCTGTAAAGGAGGTTTGAAGTATTTAGTAGACTGGAAAGGGTTTGGTCCTGAGGAACGCTCCTGGATCGGCGCTGCGGATGTCCATGCTCCAGTTCTGGTTAAGAACTTTCACAAGAAGTTTCCATCGAAGCCGAATCCTAAGTGTGCGGTGCCCACCTTTAAAGGGGGAGTACTGTCACATGGCACTTATTTGGCTTCCATAAACCAAGACTAAGACACTCACCTGTGCCTCATTAGCAGCCCTCAAACCCTTAGTCTGATCTGCACATGTGCAGACTGAGCACCTGTTTGTTGCTGGCAAGATTCTTATTGGTCTCAGGTTCTGGCTCTAAACTTGAAAAGGCACCTCCTCCCATTCCTCTGGGCCTGTTCATCAAGTTACCTGGCTGTTTAGGTTCCTACCTATTCTGTGTGCTCTCACCTGGATCGTCAGTGCCTCTGCTGTGTTGCTGTTCAAAGGCTATACTGCTCACCTGGATCATCAGTACCTCTGCTGTGTTGCTGTTCAAAGGCTATACTGCTCAAACTGCACTTACCTCTGCTGTGTTGCTGTTCAAAGGCTACACTGCTCAGACTGCACTTACCTCTGCTGTGTGCTGTTCAAAGGCTATACTGCTTAAACTACATCTCCATGGACTGCACCACTCAAGATCCTCTACTCCACATTTGTCTCGGTGGCTCAGTGGTTATTACAGGTCGTATCATCTGAGCTGCTTGCTCTTACCCACTCCACTTTGTTGCTGGACTGTTACTTGTACCTCCTGTATCGTGCTGCCTCATTGTGGTCTCATATACCTGCTGCATTACCATCTCCAGTTTGTTGCTGGACTGTTCCTGCTATCGCTATATTTGAATACACTGATTATACTGCTATATTGTATGCACTCATACTGCATTGCTGGTGGTACTACTCACCCTGTTCCTATGTTGCTTGTGCTTAATTACCAAGACTTTCTGTGATCATTCAAGCATCATTAAATCGCTAATTGTACCTTATCCTGCATCTGTTGTCTATTCGCTGTCTGGGTATAGAACTGACATTACCAGTGTGCCTACTTCACACCAGTTACTATCACTCCCCCAAGAGTCCAGAATACCAAACTGTGACAGGTCCCTCCCTCGACTGACTGTGGCATGAGATACACTACAAATGGCTATACAGTTGTTGTCTGGATTGGGGTAGAAATAATTCCACACATAAGAAGTGGATTTTTTGGTTTTATGGCCTGGCATGACAATGGCCTTTTTCTTGTCATGTGCCAGAACTGCTGCCACTGGTGCAGGACTGACGCAAACAACCTCATCCTCATCAACATCCTCATTAGCGTCCTCGTCACCTCCACAAATCTCCCCCTCATCCCCTCATCCTCTTCTATTTCCAAAGTGGCATCCTCAATTTGTGTATCACCGGCTACACTCGGGCTGTTCAGGCACACATCAGCAGAACTGCTGAAAGAGTCCCTCTTTATGGGTACACTAACAGAATGCACACGATTAGACATCCCACTGTTGGGTGGACTCTCCACAGGGATTGGTGTCATTTGTGATTCAGAGCAAACATTATCCTCTTATGCCTTACTGTTATCTTGCAGCTCGGCTTTCACGCGTAACAGTAGTTGTGCACCACTTGTAAGCTCGGTAACATTTTTTGATCTGCCACTAATAGACAAAGGTGAAGGCCTCATTCTCTCTTTGCCACTGCTTGTATAGAATGGCATCTTGGCAATTTTTTTTTTATCGGCACTTAACTTTTCCTCAGTTACACCTCTTTTGCGCTTCAACACGGTAATTTTTTTTTGGGTGTGTGTTTTTTTGACTGATTTCAATAGACTGTAGTTTGACATCGCCATTCCCAGTTGACGTACTGGGAACACTACCATCAGGACTGGTTACAGAACCTGGTTACTGATTCTGCTCATATGTGGACTGCTTAGAATCCATTATGAGCCCAACGCACTTGTAGTGCTACAACTTGTTTTTCATACTGCTGACAAATATGACTTTTGACAGCCACAAAAATGAATGCAAAAGAATGGGGGACACCCCAAAAGCACATGGGAGTGCTAAATATTATATTTTTAGTCTGCTGACAAATAGGACTTTTGACAGCCAGAAATATTAATGAAAAAGAATGGGGGGGACCCCAAAAGCACTTGGGAGTGCTAAATATTATATTTTTAGACTGCTGACAAACAGTGCTTTTGACAGCCAGAAAAATGAATGCAAAAGAATGGGGGACACCCCAAAAGCACTTGGGAGTGCTAAAAATTATTTTTCAGATTGCTGACAAACAGAACGTTTGACAGCCAGAAATATTAATTCAAAAGAATGGGGGACACCCCAAAAGCACTTAGGAGTGCTAAATATTATATTTTTCGTCTGCTGAAAAATAGTACTTTTGACAGCCAGAAATATTAATGCAAAAGAATGGGGAACACCCCAAAGCACTTGTAGTGCCAAATATTGAAAAAAAGACTCATCTATCCTTCTCTCTTCTCTGTCAATTGTTATCAGAATTGGAATCAGAATTGTATTCTCTGTCCCTGCTCTAATCAGCCTGTGACTACACCCTGCTCTCTCCCTCTGTCAAATGGCGATGGATTGCTGTGGAGGCAGGTATTTTTAATTTTCAAATATCGCGAGAACCGAGCCCCGAGATCCGACGACGTCACAATGACGTTCGGCCTCGATTTGGAATCTGAGCGGGCGAGAGAGTACCGAGCCTGATTGGCTCGATACTCTACTTTGGAATTCTTGAACAGTTGTTCATTTGTTTACTGTTTGAACTTTTTTGTGATTCATACACACAGCTTTTGGAATATTATACAAAGCAGGACTATGTGACAGATTTGAGAGACTGCAGTCTGTTTACTGGCACAGTATTTACACTCAAGATATTATGCTGCCTTTTGATCCATCATTGCTTTTCACTCGAGATATTATACTGCCTTTTTATACATCATTGCTTTACTTAGCTATAATTTCCTGTTACATCTTATATGTTTATCTGGTTTCATACTTATGGTCCGGACCTGTTATTGAGTTTATCCAAAGTTTACAAGTTACAAGTTTTATAGCATTCTGAATATATGTGAATCCTACTTGATAAGCATACAATAGTCTATGAGATGCACTGCAAATTAACTATCTCACATATTCTTGAAGTTTCAAGCTCCCCTCCCATCCCCGTAAATGTCAACTATCCTTATCCCAAGGGGACTGGGCATAGCTCCCTGCAAACAACAAGCTAATAATGAAACCACTTGTGGAGCATGATTCCTTTACACAAACCTTGCTACATTCGCATAGGAATTCTCTATATCAGCTTAACCTCAAGGCCATGGGTGCATATCTTGTTCGAACTGCATTTCAGCAGAAAAATGATCAACATAGAAAAAGACAGCTAAGCATCTATATTAATGTAAGACAAAATGGCTGGACATGAGCCATGCTAGGACAAGCAGAAACTTATATTTAACAAGCTCATCAACCTCGTTTTCCAGTATGTCACCAGTATACCTCCTTTCCATATTCCACATGTTTCCACTCCTTTCCTTATTCCACATGTTTCCACTCCTGTCCCTATTCCACATGTTTCCACTCCTTTCCGAATTCAAGATGTTTCCACTCCTTTTCCTATTCCACATGTTTTCACTCCTTTCCCTGTTCCACATATTTCTACTCCTTTCCCGGTTCCACCTGTTTTTACTCCTTCCCGTATGGCACATGTTTCTACTTATCAGACCTCTATGAAACATGTCTCCCATCAGGCCTCTATGTAATATGTCACCAGGTCACCCTTATTATCCGTCTCCAGGTTTCTCTGTTTATCCACCCCCAGTTTTTCCTATATATCCACCCTAAGTTTACCATCATTTTCAGCCCAAAGTTTACCCTCCTTCCCCACTGCCTTCCCCTGCCCCACTGCACTCTCCTGCCCCACTGCACTCTCATGCGTCACTTCCGTCTCATGCCACAATGCCCGCTCCTGCCCCACTGCAATCTCATCTGCCACAGAAATATCCTGCCCCACTGCCCTCTGCTGCCCCACTGCCCTCTGCTGGCTCTCCACCTCCTGATGCAACTTGTGTTCCACTGACTGGGTGGCCCTGGACTAAACTGAAAACCAAAACAACTCTAACTGTTGGCCCTGGTGGTAAGATAAGGCAAAAACCCAAGTAGTTACATTATCATGTGTGGGTTTTTTTGGTCACCTTTTGAATTGGCTGTTTGAACTTAATATACCATGTTAAATAAAAATGGTTTCCTTGGTTGTTAGTCCATTTACTTTAAGCATTACAATTGACGCAAAGCTTAAAAGGTACTTACATGTAAAGTGTGAGGAAATCACATTTTCTTAGAATCAAGAATAGTCTTGGGAAAGGCATATGTTTGCAACCATGTGGGAAGTAGACAATAACATTTTTAAAACAGACACGCATTGCTAATGTATGAGATGACTACTCTCCAAATGTATGAATATGATTTGAAAAGCAGAGACAATTTCAAATATTCGCACACACTTAAAGTATCCACCACTTGTAAAATATAAGAGAATATCTGGTAGAAGAATCCTATAATATGTTATCCTGAAAATCAAATCTCAGAAAAAAATGGATCTCTTTGAAATGGCACTATAGTATTTTTCATCTGACGGTCTTATATACAGTCATGGCCAAGCGTTTTGAGAATAACACAAATATTTTTCACAAGGTCTGCTGCCTCAGTTATTATGATGGCAATTTGCAAATACTCCAGATTGTCATGAAGAGTGATTAGATGAATTGCAATTCATTTCAAAGTCCCTCTTTGCCATGGCAATGAACTTTATCCCAAAAACAACATTTCCACTACATTTCAGCTCTGCCACAAAAGGACCAGCTGGCATCAGGTCAATGATTCTCTCATTAACACAGGTGAGAGTGTTAAAGAAGACAAGGCTGTAGTTCACTCTTGTCATGAACAGGGTAGTTGGAAGGCTTCTCCTGCTGGTATCAGCGCTGCTATGTAAGGAGGCGCCGAGTCTAACCACGCCCCAGGTTTTCACCAGGGGACCCCGCAAGGAGTTTTGGACTTGGCCGCTGGGACATGTCGGTCGCGGCCCTCCCAGGTAGCTACCAGCGAGGTCTGGTGAACAATCATAGTCGACAATCCGGGGTCAAAACCGAGCGGGCAAAAAGGTACAGAGGAATCAAGCAAAAGAGTAGTCAGGGAGCTAGGGGTGAAAGCCAGGAGATGCAAACAGAAGCCAGGGAGAATCCGGAGAGAGTGGTCAGGCAGGCAGGGGTTAAATCCAGGAAAACTAACTAGCTATAGGAGCAAAACAGGAGCCAAGAGTCTGGACTAGGAAGACTAGATACTCTGGCACCCTAATGGTGCCAGAGTCTAGTTTATATAGTGGTGCACCCTGTATCATTGGTGAAAGCGTCACTGGGCGTGTTGGACGAACTTCCTCCCTTGGCCGGAAGTGAGATTCCGTTGATAGGCAACGGGGCGAGCGGCTGGGGAGGACGTCCATCCTGGCACCAGGTAAGAGTGCAGGATGGCGCCTATACAGTAAACCACTCCCCCTCCCCACTGAAAAGGTGCAACCCTCGAGGATTGTTTCTTGATAAAATTAGCCAGGAGACGAGGGGCATGAAGATCCTCCTTAAATACCCACAACCGTTCCTTGGGTCCAAAGCCCTTCCAGTGGACCAGGTACTGGGGACGCCCACGGAAGTTACGGGTTTCCAAAATATGGCTGATCTCATATTCGTCACCGGTGGCGGCTAGTAGAGGCTAAGGTGAAGAGGTCTTGCGGGAGAATCTGTTGAGGACTAATGGTTTCACTAAGGAAACATGGAAGGTGTTGTGAATCTTCAGAGAGGGGGAAGATGCAATTTGTAGGTTACTGAGTTAATGACTTGTGTCACCGAAAATGGCCAAATGAATCGTGGAGCAAGTTTCATTGAAGGTACCGTGTGGAGAGCCACACTTTGTCACCAATATGGAGGATGAGAACAACTCTACAATGACGATCAGCGGCTTGTTTATATCGTTGAGATGCTTTTAACAGGTTTTCTTTAGTTGATGCCCAGATCTGAGCCAAATCTTTAACGAGAGAGTCGGCGGCAGGAACAGAAGGTGCTGAAGGACAAGAGAAATCAGGAAAGATGGGGTGGGCACCGGATACTGTAAAGAAGGGAGTGGGAACCGGTGGGATCGTGTATATGATTGTTATGGGTGAAATCTGCCCAGGGGAGCAACTTGTAGCAGTCATCTTGATTACCGGAGGAGAAACATCTCAAGATCCTGATTTACACGCTCCGTCTGGCCATTGGTCTGGGGGTGATATCCCAAGGAGATCTTTAAGTTGATTCCAAGATCCTTACAGAAAGCCCTCCAGAAATGAGATATCAATTGCACCCCATGGTCTGATATAATCTCTTGAGGGCAACCGTGGAGCCGGAACACCTCTTTTATGAAGACTTGGGCCAGTTATGGGGTAGAAGGTAAGCCTTTAAGGGGTACAAAGTGGGCCATCTTCGAAAACCTATCGACAATCACCCAAATGGTGTTGAAACCTTCACTGGGCGGCAAATCAGTATTAAAGTCCATGGAAATACTAGTCATGGGGTGCTCGGGCAGGAGTAAGCCGGAGGGAGAAAATCTAGGAATCCTGTTTTGGGCACATATCTCACAAGAATCTATGAAAGCCTTGATATCCGATCGGAGCGTAGGCCACCAGTAACTCTGGGATAAGAGAGAACAAGATTTTTTAAATCCGGCGTGGCCAGCAATTTTCGCAGCATGGGCCCAGCGGAGGGCATTCAAACGAAGCTGGGGTTCCAAGTAGGAGCAGTCAACAGGGGGAGTTTTGGCTCTGGTCAGTGAGATTATGCTAGAAGGTTCGAGAATGTGAGGTGGTGCGACTGCAGGCACCACATCTGATTCATCAAAGGACCGGGAAAGAGCATCTGCCCGAGAATTCTGTGTACCAGAGCGAATGGTGATTTTTAAATCAAATCGAGCAAAGAAGGAGGATCACCTTGTCTGACGAGGATTTAGGTAGCGTGCCTCTTGGAGGTAGGTTAGATTTTTATGGTCCGTGAAGACGGTCACCGGGTGCCTTGCTCCTTTGAGAAGATGACGCCACTCCTCTAATGCTAACTTGATGGCAAGTAATTCTTTATCTCCGATTCCATAATTGCGTTAAGAGGTGGAGAATTTCTTGGAGAAGTATCCACAAGGCCGAAAAATACCAGAGGGAGGTCTCTGGGAAAGGACAGCTCCTACCCCGACAGATGATGCGTCCACTTCTAGAATGAATGGTTCTTTTTTATCCGGTTGAGTTAGGACAGGAGTAAACAAAAAGGCTTCTTTCAAGGAGGTAAATGCAGAGATGGCCTCCGGAGGCCAAACCTTCGGATTTGCTGATCTTCGGGTGAGAGCTGTGATGGGAGCAATCAATGTGGAGAACTGATTAATGAACTGTCTATAATAGTTGGTGAAACCAAAGAAACATTGAACAGCTTTCAGGCTCAGAGGTCGGGGCCAATTGGTGATAGCAGAAACCTTTTCTGGATCCATCTTTAATCATGAACCAGAGACAATATACCCCAGGAAAGGTATTTGAGTAACTTCAAAGATACATTTTTCAAGCTTGCAAAAAAGTTTGTTTTACTAACTGGGATAGGACCTCTCTGATATGAGAACGGTGAGAAACGATATCGGAGGAAAAAAAATCAAAATATCGTCTAGGTAGACTACCACCGAGTTGAAGAGAAGATCCCTGCAGATCTCATTAACAAAAGACTGAAATACAGCTGGGGTATTGCACAATCTGAAGGGCATGACGAGGTACTCATAATGTTCGCCTCGAGTACTAAAAGCAGTCTTCCACTCATCCCCCACGCGAATCCGGATCAAATTATAGGCACCCCGCAAGTCCAGTTTAGAAAAGATTTTTGAGCCACTAATACGATCAAAGAGTTCGGCAATGAGGGGAAGCGGATATCTGTTCTTAATAGTGATAGCATTTAGCTGTCGATAGTCGATGCAGGGGCGTAAGGTTCCATCTTTTTTCTTCACAAAGAAGAAACCTGCTCCAGCTGGAGAAGAGGTTCTCCTGAGGAAATTCTCTGTGATATACTGGGACATGGCCTGATCCTCGGGAAGGGAAAGGGGGTAAATCCTACCCTTAAGAATGTTCTTCCCAGGTTGTAAATCAATAGGGCAGTCTCACGGACGATGTGGAGGAAGGAGCTCAGAAGCAGCCTTGGAGAATACGTTAAAAAAAAAAATGTAAGGTGCTGGAACCTCAGGGTGAGAGGGGTGCATCTCCCTGGAACCACTACTATCCTTCATTTTAATTAAAGGCAATAACCCTGGATACCCTTTTCCTCTAAAATCTGCCATCACAACCATCCTGGGCAATGAGTTCCATATCTTGACTGCTGTTACTGTAAAGAACCCCTTTCTCTGCTGGTTGTAAAATTTTCTCTCCTCTAAACTTGGGGGGTGACCGCGTGTCCTGTGTACAGTCCTTAGGGTAAAAAGTTCCCATGAAAGTTCTAATAAAGTAATATATTTGTGTATAGTAATCTTATCCCCTATTAGACGCCTCTTTTTTAAAGTATTATTATTAATCATTTATTTATATAGGTCACTAATTCCGCAGCGCTGTACAGAGAACTCATTCACATCAGTCCCTGCCCCATTGGGGTTTACAGTCTAAATTCCCTAACACACACAGACAGAGAGAGAGACAGACAGACTAGGGTCAATTTTGTTAGCAGCCAATAAACCTACCAACATGTGTGGGAGGAAACCAGAGCACCTGGAGGAAACCCATGCAAGCACAAGGAGAACATACAAACTCCTCACAGATAAGGCCATGGTTGTGAATTGAAATCATGACCCCAATGCTGTAAGGCAGAAGTGCTAACCACTTAGCCAAGTAAACCGACCTAAACTGGTTAACCTTTTCTCATAATGCAAAGACTCCATACCCGTTACCAATTTTATTGCGTCCTCTTTCTAGTTCCAGAAGAGGAGGTGCACATGGAGGGGATGGAAGAAGCACATGGGAAGTGAAAAATGGTGACATGAAAATCAGGTGGGAGAGCTAAATTACTTGAAGCAGGCAGCTATTTTACTGTACACAGTGAAGAAGGCACTCCATTGCCTTCTCTCAGGCCCAGCCAAAGGAAGAAGCCGAAGAGAGGATAGGAGGTGAAGAATAGGTGGAGATGGAAGCTAGATACTACAAAGCGGTAACTGTTTAAAATGACCGGATATGCACTCCAGCATACAAAATTGAAATCCCAAATAGAGAGTACCTGATCCAGGTGACCCCCAGAGGGGGAGAGGCCAAGGAATTAACCCCAGTCCCCACTTAATCCTGCTCTTCAAACTCATTATTTTATTTAGTAGCAAAGGTTAAATTGGATGATATACCATTGAAATGTTCAGGACAATGGGAAAAAACTGTAATGATCTTGTTCCTCCCATGTTCAGTACATGCACTTAGTATTCCTGTAGGCAACCACTTTATGTCAGAAATACAATTATACTTCTCGTTTCATGCAGCGAGGAGCTTTAATTAAAGTAGCTGCCTCCATTCACACAGTTCCTTCTCAGATATTACAGGAAAAAAGGAAAATACATTTTCTTGGTTATTGTTACAGTGCAATGCAGCTTTAGAGGGAGAGAAAAAAGGATAATGTTTAGTGAGCAAGAAATACACATATGCTTATCATGTGCTCCCACATTCAAAGCAAAAATGCATGCCTGATATAGATTTGACTGCAAAATTGGTATATTCACATGAATCTTAAGGTCAGAGCGAATCACAGCAGCGAGTGTATGAGTAAAACATGATGATACACTTGCTCAATGAAGATAAAAAATAATTGTATCAACGTAGTTCATTGCAGAAAATAGTGAGTCCCCACAAATGCACATCACCATATGGGCTATAGTTAAGATGTGGCAAACATATATATATATATATATATATATATATATACACAAGTTAACCCGTGCATGATACTCATGCATTCTAGTCAAATCAAGCTACTTAAGGTGTTAAAAAGGTCCTTGTCATGCATTTGGGCCATAGCCCAGGCCTCAACCACCAACCACTCCCCACTGTCACCCCCGGCAACCACCAACCACTCCCAACTGTCACTTCTCCTTCAAGAAATATATATATTTTTTTTAAATCTTTATAAACACTTTTAACAATTAACAAATTAAATTAACAAATTAAAAACACCTTAGTATACCAAATTTCAGCCCTTTCTGAATTTTTTTTTCCACACACACTAAGAATTTAGTAGGTCAGTGTATAACTCCGCCCAGCAGGTGGCGCTGCAGCTTGGTTTTATTTTTTCCACACACACACAGACAGACTAACACACGCCACTAGACATTTATATTATATATATATATATATATATATATATATATATATATATATATATATATATATACATATTCCATAGACAAAAAATCTAAAATGTAAGAAAACTATTGAAACTCTTCCACTCAAACTCCAAAAAACAATGAAATTACGACGATTATGGCAGAAACCTTAATGGATGTGTTACTTGCGCAATACGGACATGGTATGCCATCACATCCTGTGGTTAGTTGCAGATTCAGCACTATCATGGAGTGAGATTGCTGTCACTCACAAAAGGGTGGAGCTGCTAATTCACAGATTTGTGTGTTCACTGGAATACACACATACAGTACTATTACATTTTCTTAGTTTAGCTTTATCGTAGTTTAGGGCCTGCATGTCTTAGAAAGAGACATTAGAGCAATAAAAAAGTAGAACTACAAAAAACCTGCAGAGCATTCCTCCCTCCAAGACTGTGCCTGTACTGCATGTACTCTCTCGTGGTTTTTTTTTTGTTTTGTTTTTTGGGTCGGGGGGGGGGGGGGAAACCCATCCCTGACCATCCTGCGTGCGCCCCTAGTCCCCCTGCTATAGTGCCTCCAACCCAGGTTAGTTTGCCTAGTGCTGGTTCCGTGGAAATCAGGGGGACCCCATGCAAAACTTTTCCCCGATTTTCATGGAACCAGCAGTAGGCTGGCAGCACTAGGGTTAATAGAGAATAAAGGGGGACCCCACGCTTTATTTTTTTTTTTAATCCCTGCAGAAAACCTCAGAGCACTTTTAAATTTCCCGCGCCCCAGCTCAGTGCAGTGAATAAATTAACTGACGTCACTGAGGGGCGGAAAGTTTAAAGGGGCTCTGTAACAAAAAAAAAATTGCAAGTTTTGAGCTTTAATGTTATTTAGTGTTTGTATTTATTATAAATAGACAGCCACAGTGTCTCTCTATGTATTGTATTTTACCATATGGTATCTAACATGGTACTTCTTATTTTCTTAATGAATGACAGGCAGTACTATTGAACACTTTTATTTTGCATATACACAGGACACTTTCGATGTTTACATAACTATTTTATTCTGACATCTTCTAATCGATATTGCAATACCTCCTCCTCTGACACGAAACATGAAATTCACAATACTCGTTTTACTAATCAAAATAATTAAGAACTGTGTTAAATGAAGTGTCACTGCAAAAGTATATAAATTAATGTTCTGGCAGCTACTAATTCATATTTTTTATAAATACCCCTTATTTGCATGCAGCATATCAATTCCCAAGCAGATAACAGTAACATGTATTCAGACATCCATTAATTTGTATTTCCATATGAACTCTCCTCCTACGTGTCTCTCCCAGTGTGTGTTACTAATGATATATGAACGTCTGCTCAGGAGGAACGCTGCAGATTTAACTATTACAGGCTAATAGTTTATAAATGTGGGAACAGCTACCCCCTGTTTAATTCTCCACTGTTTTATATGCCATGTAAACCACAAATACTTGTTAATGTGTAATACATTGTCCGATGCTGACATTTGTCACATGTCCTTTGTATTTTTTCTTTTTAACTATGTAAAGAAATAGATTGATTTACTGTCTCCAGCTGCAGTCCTGATATTTAATAGGTTATTCGGTAAGCGAGTTAAGGTGAAGAGGATCTCCTAAAAGTCCTCATACCACCCACGGCTTTGATCTGGAGCAGGCTGGCTCCATAGACTTGGAGCCAGCCTGCCCAGTGGTAGGATTTACTTAAACTTGTGGGTTTATCATCCCGATTTGCATCAGAGTCTTTATTCCCAGTGACACCAATTTACAGACGTTCACAATAAAACTTCTTTTGACCAATTAGTCATTTGTGTTTATTAGTTTTGGAGCCGGATGATCTGATACAGTGAGTTCATTTGAGTTTCAATAACATTATAATTTATGCCGACTGATATATAATATATAGTATCTGTCATTGCCGTCATAGCAGAAAAATACACTTTGTGCATAAGAAAGTAGGCTACAGTAAGTATTCTTTACTAATCTGCCGTGACTCGGACACTAACATAACCACCTTCCACACGACTGTGCCCTTATAATATATATATATATATATATATATATATATATATATATATATATATATATATATATATATATATACAAGTTAACCCATGCATGATACTCATGCATTCTAGTCAAATCAAGCTACTTAAGGTGTTAAAAAGGTTCTTGTCATGCATTTGGGCCATAGCCCAGGCCTCAACCACCAACCACTCCCAACTGTCACTTCTCCTTCAAGAAATATATATATATTTTTTAAATCTTTATAAACACTTTTAACAATTAACAAATTAAATTAACAAATTAAAAACATCTTAGTATACCAAATTTCAGCACTTTCTGAATTTTTTTCCACACACACTAGGAATTTAGTAGGTCAGTGTATAACTCCGCCCAGCAGGTGGCGCTGCAGCTTGGTTTTATTTTTTCCACACACAGACAGACAGACTAACACACGCCACTAGACATTTATATTATAGTTATATAAATATATATATATATATATATATATATATATATATATATATATGTATATATATATTGTGGCAAGAGCCCGCTACTGCAGAAGCACACGCGTACAACTTCTTCCTTTTTATGGTTCTTTATTGTCAGGAAGGTAATAATGTTTTGACACCGTATACTTGCACAGCAATTATGGAGACCCTCAACGCTTACTATACATAGTCCAGCTCTCTGTCCAGATCAGCCAGCTAGCACAGCGTTGATCTCCCTGAACAATGAAACAAGCAGGGTTTTATACCTGACACTCCTCCCACAGGCCTAGCTTGATGGACAGGTGACACACCCACCTTCTCTTTAAAAGGAAATGCCCATCCCTGGCTCTGTTTAGACTATCAGACCCACCCTGTCTGTTTGCTGAGAAGAAGCAGCTTTTAAATCATGTAAGTAAACCAATTTTAAAGTACACATATGTTTTTACCTGGTTTAATCTCCAATGTGCCAATGTTTTACTCTACTTCCCGGCTTTCTCTGCATATTGCCAGCTAAATGCCTCCTTTTGTTACAATATATATATTTATATATATATATATATATATATATATATATATATATATATATATATTGTGACAGAGTCACTCGAATGAGGCTAAATGGCAGAGGTATGGGTCCCAGGCTTCCTGCATTGTGTACATTGAAACACCAGGGAGAATATGTAGATGTGTGGGAAAAGTTTCCCACAGAGTGTTCTATATGGTATCATACATAGGGCCCAGTCCAGGTCTTCTGGTCTGCCAGTCTCAAAAGAGACTGATCAGGAGATGCACCTGTGAGGTGCCTGTGTAAAGGCAGCTGAGATATGCAACCAGTGTTTCAGACCTGGGGAGGAGGTGAGTTCCCACCTGAGACACTCTGCTATGGTGAGCAATAATATATTGACTGTGTGTTTGGACACAAGGTCCAACACCAGAGAGAGGGTCTTACTAAAATGTATTAGCCAGTAGCCAGATGGCAAGGATTTTATTTATGTTTTGGTTTTTTTACAAGCTAGTGAATAAACTGGCTGTGGCTGTTATCCTGAAACCTTTGGACTTGTGTGGTTTACTGCTGCTGTTCACCGCATCTTCCCCAAGGAGATAGTACCTATTCCCCTGATTATACTACATATGGTGGAGAATTGGCTTGCAAACATCTGACATGTCAAGAATAGCAGCAGTATTGGAGATGCTTGCAGAAACCAGCTCTTTGTGTGTGCTTGGAAAGTTTAAAAGGGACAGACACCGTGGAGAATTACGTGCATGTCTTGTCATGTGGATAAAAGCAGCTAAAAAGTGGAATGTTTATGCACAGCAACAGTGGGAAACAGAGAACCATGTGGACGTGAGTAATAAATCCTACTGTGAAATACTGTTTAATCAGAGTTGCTGAATATATGATGATTTGAGAGGAGTTAAATGTTATCAGTGAAACTGGCTGTTTGTGTGTTTGCAAAGACCAATGAGACACAGATTAAAGAAATCAAGTGTTTTCATGGACTGAGTTTAATTGCTCTAAAGCAGGTGTGTTCATTAAGTCTGGGTAGAAAACCCAAGTATATGTTGCTGAAGATGTGTATTTCTGCAAAGCACAAGTTGGGTGTTGCCTGGTTCTGTGCATAAGCAAAGAGCAAGAGACTTTAAAGAGAAAAGTTTATTGAGAATCTTTATCAATGTAAAGTGTATGTTTCTGTGTTGAAACAACAAGAAGCATGCAAATGTGTTTGCAAAACTATAGAGCAGAAGTCAAAGGAGAAAATGTTTTTTTTGAGCTCTGCCAAGGAAAAGTTTGAGACATATGTTGGGTGTTGTAGTGCCACACGTCTTAAGTCAAGTGAGGTGCTACTTCTATAAAGAAAGTGCTTTGTTCATATAAAGATAAAATTGGCTGCTTCTCAAGTATTAAAGTAATTTTATCACTTACCAATAAAACATTGTCTAATGCGATTTGTGTGGTTCCAACGCACAATGTATTTAATTGCAAAATATAGCAGGATTTTACAGCAAGCCATTGTTACACATTAAAGATGTTTAAAATAAAGCAGGAAAGTATAAAACACTGAATACATTACATTTTCCTTATAGAGCTTCACCGAGGTCCATGGAACACAGCCATGCTCACTTGTAGCCAGGTTCAGAGAGAGAACAAAAGCCAGCATGCTTGTATATACTTGTACAGATAACACTTAGTGAGGTCTTCATTGGTCCAGGGTTAATGATATTCCAGTTCCTTGCAAGTTATAGGTCAGTACATTCGATCCCTATAAAGGGTGAGGGGAAACTTCCCCCACCCTATTGTTCACATGATTTTTTATTATTATTATTTATTTATAAGGCACCACAAGGTTTCCGCAGCGCCAAACACAGTACAAACAATGGACAGTACAGGGAATAACAGTACAGAACAATAAACGAGTAATACCAAGACTTCAGATGCTCCATGAAAATTAAGAATATTGAGGTTGGAGCAGAAGAGAAGGTAGAGAGACAGGAGGGAGAAGGGCCCTGCTCATTAGAGCTTACATCCTAAAGGGGGCTCAACAGACAATCGGCACAGAGGGAGTCAGAGGAGGGGAGCAAGCGCACCTTTTTCAAAGGAGGATCCAGGAGATGAGAGCGAGCATGGAAAGAGGGTTAAGTGGAGGGCTGGTAAGCCTTGAGGAAGAGATGAGTTTTGAGTGCCCGTTTGAAGGAGCACAAGTTAGGGGATAGACGGATGGAGCGAGGGAGTTCATTCCAGTGCAAGGGTGTCACGGGCACTAGGAGTCTTTACCCAGGGATCACCAGGTGATAGGCTTACCAGAGCAGTATAGGTGGTAATATGGTACTCTGGTAGCAGGGTGATCACGGAACAGGAAATAGCAGATGATGAGATGCTCAGGAAAGTCTATGACTAGCAGCACTGGCAATATGGAGGTAGTAATACACGAGGAACTGTATGGACAAAGGACACGTGAAGGTAGTCAGTGGTCTGCGGTAGCAAGTTGTACCACTGCTATAGTGAGGAGGAATGTCCAACAGAAACGAGGGGGTGATGAGAGTCAGCGGTCTGCGGATAGCAAGTTGTACCGCTGTCTGAGTGAAGGAATGGAATCCAAGTGGAGGTATCCGGGGAGTCAGTGGTCTGCGTTAGCAAGTTGTACCACTGCTATGTGAGAGGATACTGGAACAGGTGAAACTGGAAACAGGGGTCAGTGGTCTGCCACTAGCAAGTTGTACCACTGAATATATATGTGAGGAGGTGCACGGGGAGAGACTGCAACACAAGATATACACGGGCACCTTGACTTTGATCCACAGTAATATGCACAATATAAATGTATAGATGACTGAACAACACTGCCAATATAGAAAGTCTCTTGAAGTAGTCCAGCACGAGATAACACAGTCAATGATGGCAATAGACTCAGCGGATAGCACACTCCAGAGGAGAACCAACACAGTCCAGCAAGGTATGCAATACACAGCACAGTCAATGAGAAGTATGCATACCGTGGTTCAGGAGAAGGCAGTCAGACAGGAGTGCAGAGATACCTGAACGGCAGGAGGCCGGCAGGATGCGAAGTCCCTGGATGGGTGAAGCGGTGGTCTAGTAGGTGCAGCGCACAGGTAGGTAGACCAGCAGGGAACACAGGAAAGCATGGAGAGCGGATCAGCAGTAGATGGATGAGTAGCGCTGAGGAGTAGCAGCAGCGGGTCTCTGCGGGAACACGGAGGTAGCCAATAGCAACCAGCAGGTGCAGTAACGATGGGACACGGGAGAGCAGAGTTGAACTGGAACTGTTGATCACGGAGAATAGCGGGTAGCAATAGTGGCAGCAGACTCAAGGAAACACGGGAGAGTTGACAAGGACTGAAGACTGAAGCGCACAGAGGCAGCGGATAGGAATCAGCCAAACAGTCACGATGAAACACAGACGGGTTGCAGGTTGAAGACTGTAGTGCACGGAGGCAGCGGATAGGAATCAGCTAACAGTCACGATGATGAAACACAGACGAGTTGCAGGTTGAAGACTGTAGTGCACGGAGGCAGCGGATAGGAATCAGCTAGCAGTCACGATGATGAAACACAGACGAGTTGCAGGTTGAAGACTGTAGTGCACGGAGGCAGCGGATAGGAATCAGCTGGCAGTCACAATCATGAACAGGTGAGTGGAAGTGAATGAAAGACTGTAGTGCACGGAGGCAGCGGATAGGCATCAGCTAACAGTCCCAATAATACATGGTAGAGTTGAAGTGGTTAGAAGACTGTAGTGCACGGAGGCAGCGGATAGGAATCAGCTCACAGTCACGATGATACAGTAGATGGTAGAAGTGGTATGGGAACCACAGTAGTAGAAGTGGTTAGAAGACTGTAGTGCACGGAGGCAGCGGATAGGAATCAGCTCACAGTCACGATGATACAGTAGATGGTAGAAGTGGTATGGGAACCACAGTAGTAGAAGTGGTTTGGAAACCACAAAGGTAGAAGTGGTTTGGAAACCACAGGAATCAGCTGGGCTGAATAAACGAGGAAACACAGGAACACCTTCAGAGACTCATGGGGAATGAGACTCCAAGATCAGGCAACGTGGTGTTGACCACAGGTGCTTAATATAGGGAGGTTGCCTGATCTGCCAATTAAGTTAAAGGAACATACACTGAAGGTTTAGAAAGGGCTGCGCATTCGCAGTCCCTCAGGATGGAGGACGGCCACGGTTCCTAAATGTCCGGGAAGAAGCACTCACAGTCCGGTGAGTGACAAAGGGCGCAGCTCGGGAGAAGTCTTGATTTCTGGAGTGGGATGAGGTTATTAGAGTGGAGGAGAGGCGACGGTCATTGGCTGAGCGCAGGGAACGGGCGGGAGTGTGGATGGAGAGGAGATTGGAGATATAGGGGGCAGTAGACTGGGAGAGGGCCTTGTAGGTGAGGGTAAGAAGTTTGAAAAGAATTTGATAGGGGAAGGGGAGCCAGTGAAGGGCAAGGCAGAGAGGGGAGGCAGAAGAGGAGCAGCGAGAAAGGAAGATAAGCCTCGCCGCCGCATTTAGTATAGAACGAAGGGGGGCAAGGCGAGAGCGGGGGAGGCCGGTGAGGAGAAGATTGCAATAGTCCAGCCGGGAAATGATGAGCGCGTGGATAATAGTTTTGGTTGCTTTATTAGATAGGAAGGGCCGGATGCGGGCAATGTTACGAAGTTGAAAGCAACAGGATTGCGCAAAAGATTGAATGTGGGGGTAAAAGAGAGGGAGGAGTCGAGGGTGATACCCAGGCAGCGTAGTTGGGGGACGGAGGAAATGGTGGAGTTGTTAATAGTGATGGAGAGATCCAGATGGGATAAGGACTTAGACGGAGGGAAAACAATAAGTTCTGTTTTTTCAATGTTAATTTTGAGAAAGCGAGAGGACATCCAAGAGGAGATGGCAGAGAGGCAGTCAGATACACGAGAGAGGAGGGGAGGGGAAAGATCAGGAGAAGAGAAGTAAAGCTGAATATCATCGGCGTATAGGTGATACTGAAGGCCGAATGAGGTGATGAGAACACCAAGGGAGGAAGAGTAGAGGGCCAAGAACAGAGCCCTGAGGAACTCCTACAGGGAGGGCAGAGGGGGGGGAGGATGAACCGGACATAGATACAGAGAAAGAGCGGTTGGCGTGATAGGAGGTGAACCATGTAAGGACAGAGCCAGAGAGACCGAGAGAGTGAAGTGTCTGCAAGAGGAGGGGGTGGTCCACGGTGTCAAAGGCTGCGGATAGGTCCAGGAGGATGAGCAGGGAGAAGTGACCCCTGGATTTAGCAGAGAGGAGATCATTTGTTACATTGGTCAGGGCAGTTTCAGTAGAGTGGAGCGGGCGGAAGCCAGATTGGAGAGGGTCAAGGAGGGAATTGTCAGAGAGGTGACAGGTGAGGCGGTTGCAAACAATACGCTCGATTTGACTCTGAATGACCAGTTCAAACTTACCCAAACAAAAGTTCTTTTGAGTATTAATCTCATATTGCTTGTATCTTGCGATCGCTAGATGCGATCGCTATTCCGTCCACACCGGGTTAATGCTGGTGAAATAAGCTTTAATCTTTACCTTTTAAAACACCTGAACCATAAATACCTTTACTACAGTATTATATATGCATAAATAAACAATCTAATACATTTTACTAATAAATGGATGTGGATTTGAACCTTAATAAATATGAACTATATATAACTGAATGTGTAAGTGCGAGTGTATGCATGCGTTATTTATCGTACAATTGCGTCATGACATGTGGCTTACTGAATGCAATCGCACGGTGAAACAATATTAAGCAATATACTTTTATCCAATTATTCGACTTTGCACAAGCTACAATGGGCAAGAAAAAGAAGAAACCTACTGTCTCAACCCAAAAAGAGACTGTGTTGTTATGCACGTTTTGTCGATATCCAATAACGATTATCGAATCTCGATTTGTGTTTCCAAAGCACAAAGTAATTTATTATCCAAAAGTAGCAGAATAATTCAAGCGAAATAAAAATAAGTACAGCCGTTACTTATCGCAAGTACCCTGGATCCAGTGAACAGTCATTCAGGTCTGTAGGCTGTGGTAAAAGAAGACTGTTCACTAGCTCCAGAGCCCCTGCTTATATGCAGTCAGTGAATATAGTAAAACAATGCAGATGATGTGGCATGCTTCTATTGGTCCAGGCATCAGGAAGGTCCAGTGTACTGCAGGTCATAGGCCTGTTCAAACCAAAATATCCAAAGGTGGGGGTCATCTTTTCAGGGGATGTGCTCTGACTTTCCCGCCAAGAATCCAGTTTCAACTAATCTATTTGCATTTTATAGTCAGTACCACTTTAAACATTTATTCCCTAACATCGCTAACTAAAGTATGCAATGTGCGATTTCTTGATACCAAACATGACACATTTCCGGCAACCTGAACCTTAAGTTTCACTAACATGCATATAACTTATAATACTAAACATAAATATTCTTACATAAATAACTATGTGTTGCAAGTAAAATTATTGTGTACTAATTACAAATGTGTGTGTTTGTGTGAATGTGTATAAAAGTGTAAAAACTGTTATTGCCACATGTTGCGGCTGGATACGCCCTTCCACACCGTAGCGTGCTCTACTCATAGTTTCAGACAAAGACAACCAAGTTTGTTCGATATTAATTGAAATTACTTTATCCAATTTGCTGGCTTCGAGAGGGAAAGTACTCTATATGAAAAAAGTCTCATGAACCCTAATTCAGGACATCGCCAGCTGATTAAGAAGACTACATTATGCCCTTTTCCTGCACCGGGAGGTAATATGGAAAATATAGTCAAAGCATTGATACAATCTTCTGCAGCTCAGCAGGAAGCTACCAGGGCAACTAATGCAGCTCAGCAGGAAGCTACCAGGGTACATCAGGCAGCTATTGCAGCTCAGCAGGAAACTAACAGGCTACAGAAGATAGCTAATGAGTCCAACAGGCGATTTCAAGCCATTGAGGAGTCCCAGCAACAAGACCTTTAAACCTTGAAGACAGAGTGGTGAAAAGCTCTGGTAACTGCAGACAGGGAGAAGAAAAGATCAGATGCAAAGTGGGACACACTTAAGAAGGAATTTGATGAAATGAAAGTAAAGAGCAGTACTCTTACTCAGGAAAGGGAGAAGCTGCAGGTGGAGAAAATCCTGCTGCAGCGGCAGATTGAAAAGTTGAAGGGGCAGATGAGAAGTAGTCATGTCCCAACACAGCTGCACACAAAAACCAAGAGAGCCTGCGATGAGACCATTGCTCAACTACGCCAAAAATTAGCAGTCAGAGCAGAATCACAGGAAGGCTGAGCTGGAGCAGGGCAAGTTACTGGTGGAGAAAAAGACACTAAAGGATGGTATGATGCTTCTCCAAGCATCCTCCACTCCTCACCAGGAGCATGAAAAAGATATTAAGGATATGCAGTTAAGGATCATGCAACTGGAGAAGCAGTTGGCAGATGTGTCACAGAAATGTGAAGAGGAGGCAAACAGAGCAAGCTCTCTCCTATCAGAAAATTCCAGGTTGCGGGAAAACCACATACTGCTGACAACACACCTGCAAGCCTCTGCCGCACTGACCACAGAGTTGGAGAAAGCTAAAGCTGAGCTAGGCCTGATCAGGAAGCAACTGGAGAGTGAGGCAAAAAACTTGACTGAGATACGGACAGAGATGCAGAGAGAGGTTACTAAGCAAGCAGCCCTGCAAGCTCAGTTGGACAGGGAGATGGCTCTAAAATAAAAAGTTGCAGACGCAGCTGAAGAGTTGGGTTGGAAAAGAGGCAGGCTTGAAGGAAGGCTGAAAAATGAGGCTGCAGTAAATGCAGAGTTTTAATATCAAATAACTAAAGAAGCTATCATACATGTAGAATTGCAATCACAGTTGCAGAAATTGATAGAACAGATGTTTTCTGATTAAGTGATGCGGAAGGTACGTGAGGAGAAAATGTCAGAGCTGCAGAAATGCGAAGAACAGATGAAGCAAGAGTATATAAAGGCATATGACAATTATCAGAGTGAAAAAGTGAACGGTGAAATACCGCATCTTCAAGGTAAGATACAGAAGCTTGAAGCAAATATGTTACTGTTGCAAGAATCTGACTCCAAACTCGGCAAGAAAAGAGAAACGTTGCTGGTGGAAAAGAAATTTCTTGAGGAAGGTGTAAAAAGTGGGAGGGCCCAAATACAGCAGCTCACTGCAGAGAATGGAAAGTTAAAAACTGATATTGCAAGGGTAATTGCAGCCCAGAATACAAATAAAGGTCGATATCAAAGTGCAAAAGAGGAAGCTAAAAAACCAAGGAATGAAAAGGAAAACCTGCAGGAAGGACTTGATGCCATAGTCCCAGATATAAAAGAGAAAATTAAGATTATGTCCCAGGTTAAATGTTGGAAAGCAAAATAAGACTCAATATGAATAATTAAAGATTCAGCATGATAAGCTGGTTGCCGAAACCCCCTAGCTCAGATTGCACCATTAGAAGAGCGAGCTTCTCAAACAGAAGTACAAGAGTTAGGCTGAAAGAGTCCAGGCTGAAATAGAGATATCTGCACTGATAGACCAACAAGAGTCAATAAGTGGAACAGGAACAAACCCCAAAAATTCTAGCTAAGTTGTCCACAGTGCAAAAGAACTACAGTACGCTATTAAAGCTATTCAAGACAATATCAGCAGAATACAAACTGTTAAGGATAACTGGGAGAGGTTTGCCTATGGCTTTGAGATACCTTCCACTTCAGGAAAGTAAAGCAGCTAAGTGATCTAGGATTGTCCAAGATTTTACCAGAGCCTCAAGTCACAAGAATTCAAGAAATTAATAATATGCTTTGAAAGGTGCCACAGACCGCGAATATTACCGACTTGCATCTGCATCAGTTAAGTCGGCTGAAAAGTCAGCCACGCCAGGAAGCTGAGTTCCTGTCCTTGTCTATTGCTCCACTGAAAGTGGTGCAGACAAAGTATGTTGCAACAAAAGAGATGAAGAATACAGCCCGCCAGCTCTAGTTCGGAAACGGCGATATTCAGTGGATTCTGGTAAGACTTCCAGGGGAAAAGGGTGCTGGGAGGTGCAATAAACTGAAATGTACAGAGACTGTAGAGACTGTAGTCTCAGAACCTGGAGATTGGCCAGTTATGCCAAGAATTTTCTGGCATTGTAAGAATTGTGATAAAAATGTAATTACTTGTATTAGATGTGGTAGCTTAGGCCATATAGTTGTTAATTATTTAATTAGTTGCTAATTGTTCAAGTGCCATTGAATCTATGCAAAATAATAATGCTTATGTACCTTGTAGAAGGTCTTTATATGTCCAGCTAGCCTGTAATGCAGACAAACAGGCTGACAAGTTAATATGTGAAGTCACCATAGAAGGTAAAAAAGTAAAGGATCTGCTAGATTCTGGCAGTATGATTTCTCTTGTGAAAGCAGAGTTTGTAAACAGAACCTCCGGGAAAAATCCGGTGCTTGTAGAACTGGAGAGGAACAAAGAGCTAACTGAAGATCAGACCAGGCGGTTTCTGCAAAATCAGACCAGGTTAATCTATCTGGACAACTTTTTTTTAACATGTCCGTAAGTGGAGCAGCTCTAGTGGCGAAGTGTCTTACAAACCGCCTGTAGTAACCTACTAAGCCTAAAAAGGTTCTAAACTGCAACTTTTTCTCTGGTCCTGCCCAATTTTTGACTGCCTCCACTTTGTCTAGCTGGGGTTTTACATGCCCTCGACCAACAACGTACCCCAAATATTTGGCTTCTCTCATGGCTATGGCACATTTCTCTGGGTTAGCTGTTAACCCTGCTGACCTTAATGAAGCTAAGACCGCCTCAACTTTGGCTAAATGTGATCCCCAGTCTGGGGTATAAATCACTATATCGTCCAAGTAAGCGGCTGCATAAGCTGTGTGAGGTCGTAGCAATTTATTCATGGCCCTTTGGAAGGTGGCAGGTGCCCCATGCAACCCAAAGGGTAGGACTTTATATTGATAGAGACCATCAGGGGTGTAAAATGCAGTCTTTGGCTTGGCCGTGGAAGTCAGGGGAACTTGCCAATAACCCTTTGTTAGATCAAGGGTTTTCAAATAATTGCTACCAGCAAGATTTTCCACTAGTTCATCCACACGTGGCATCGGATAGGCATCAAACTGTGACATACTGTTTAGGCGCCTAAAGTCATTGCAGAACCTAATTGTCCCATTGGGTTTCGGGACAAACACAATGGGACTATTCCACTCCCTAGTGGACTCTTCAATCACATCTAACTGGAGCATCTTCTCGATCTCCTTTCTCACGTACACCCATCTGGCTTCTGGAATACGATACGGCCTCTGCTTTACAATGACTCCTGGCGCAGTGACAATGCCGTGTTCGATTAAGGTAGTGCGCCCAGGAATGGAAGAGAAGACATCTCTGTTCCGGCGAATCATTTCTTCAGTCTGTTGTCTCTGCTGAATGGACAAAGCTGGCTCTATGGGCATTTCAGACTTTTCAATGGCAGTACTCACTACCTGAGGAGAGGTTTCCTCATCATGCCAAGGTTTAAGGAGGTTAACATGATATATTTGCTCCTCCCTTCTCCTACCTAACTGGCGGACTCTGCAAATGACAGGACCGACAGCCTCTAGAACTTCATATGGACCCTGCCAATGGGCGAAAAGTTTGCTTTCCTGGGTGGGAACCAGGACTAGGACCTTGTCCCCAGGCTTGAAAGATCGAACAACATCATTTTTATCATAACTTTTTCTCTGTCGTTCCTGAGCCTCTTTTACATGTTGCTGCACAATGGGCCCTATCTTTACTAGCCTCTCATACATTTGGGACACAAATTGTACCAGATTTGGCTCCCTGGGACCTTGCTGCTCCCACCCTTCTTTTAACATATCCAAGATACCCCTGGACTGTCTCCCAAACAATAACTCTAAATCCTGTTGAAGCTTGAGGTACCTCACGGATGGCAAACATCAAATAGGGAATAAGAGTGTCCCAATCTTTTTTTCTCTTGAGCCACTGCATTCCTGAGCATGTGCTTTAATGTGCGGGTAAAGCTTTCCACCAAGCCATCTGTTTGTGGATGGTATACAGAGGTGTGAAGCGCCGTAACCCCTAGCAACTGGCACATGTTCTTAATCAGTTTAGACATGAATGAAGTACCCTGGTCTGTGAGAATTTCTTTGGGTATTCCCAAGCGTGTAAACATCAATACAAGTTCTCTAGCTATAGTGCTGGACTTTATGTTTCGTAGGGGATTTGCCTCTGGATACCTGGTTGCATAGTCAAGCACCGATAGTATATATTGGTGCCCACGTGTGGATTTTTTCAGTCGCCGCACAAGGTCCATAGCTATCCGTTCAAAGGGAACTTGTACTATTGGTATTGGAATGAGAGGTGCCCTGTACATGGGTTTGGGACAGGTTCTCTGACAAATGGGACAGGACCGGCAATACTTTTTCACTGCCATGTGTACACCGGGCCAGTAAAACCTAAGCAGAACTCGTTCCCGTGTTTTATCCTCCCCTAGGTGTCCCCCACAGACATGTATGTGTGCTGCTATTAACACTAGGGGTAAATGGACCTGAGGAACCATTAATTGTTCTATTTTTTCCCCCTGTACAGTAGCAACTCTATACAGGATATTATTTTTAACAATAAAATATGGTATACCTTCTGCAGGCTGGGCAGCTTTCACTACCCCATTTACCTCAGTCACACTTTTAAAGGCATGTTCCAAAGTGGCATCATTAAGTTGGTCTTGAGCAAAGTCCTGCAGAGGAAACAAAATTGGTATTGCAGACCAGTTCGTATCCTCACTGATGGGCGGGATGGGCTCATCTGCGACATCACCGACCAATGCTAGTTTAGACTGTCCATGTTTCCCCGCAGGTGGATGCTTTTGTGGAACTCCTGCTGTGACTCTCAGGATGGCATTCCGGTTTGGCGGTTCCCAAAGATCGATGTCCAGATGTTGTGGACTCTTAGGCGGTTTCTTCAAGACCGGGGTCCCAACCGTTGCATCAGTTGCCGGCATGTCCGGCCAGATCCGCTCACCGAGGACATCATTAAACAGTGGGAAGTCTCACCCCAAAATTAGTGGATATGGGAGTTTAGGTGCTATGGCAGCTACCACCATAACAGTTTTGTCTTTAAGTGTGACTGGTAGTATTGTTCTTTCACACTCTTCTGTTGTGCCATGTATGCAAAGAACCTTCACCTTGGGCAACCGAGAAGTTATGGTTTCGGGTAAGGCAGAGCTGGAAACCAATGAGAGTTCACTCCCCGAGTCAACCAAGGCCAGAACAAGGTTTTGGTTGATTAGCACAGTCACCCGGAACAAACAAGGACTTCCTGATGTGGGAATCATGGTAAAACAGCTTGGAAATGCAGGTCCAATATGTGCCAAGGAACAGTCCATGGATTCATATAGTTTAGGACACTCTGCCTTAAAGTGGCCTGGCTCACCACATTCAAAACACTTTAGATTAGACAGCTTTGCACCTGGCCCTCTGTCCGTAGCAGTTTTGCCATTGGACCCTGTAGCAAGGATTGTCAAACCTGGCTTTTGGCGTGGCAGCGGTTTTTGGCACAAATGCAGGATCTTTAGTCATTTGCTGTAGCGCACAAAACCTTTCTACCACGGTGGCAAGCTCTTCATAAGTTTGTGGGTCTGATTGCAGAACCCACCTTTGCAAATCGCGGTTCAACCCCCGGATGCAGTGATCTATCGCCAGAACTTCAATAATCCGAGAAGGCGAATTCTCCTCAGGCTGCAGCCATTTCTTTAAAATTTTACAAAGCTCAGCCACTTGCGCTCTGACCGGTTTTTCTTTATCATAGCACCATTGGTGATAGCGCTGGGCTCGGCCTGGCTCGGAAACTCCAATGCGAGCCAATATCTCAGACTTTAGGCACAAATAATCAAAGGCCTATTCCTCATCTAGATCCATATAAGCTCGCTGAGCTTCACCAGTCAGATATGGCGCCAGTCTCTCAGCCCAATCTTTAGGAGGGCATTTTGCCCTTTTTGCAAGTTTCTCGAAAGACACCAGATATGCTTCTACGTCATCAGCTGGTGACATTTTCTGGAGAACAGGACCAGGTGGTTCATTTCTGTCACGCCTCACCTGGCTTAACTCTTCCCTTAAGAGCCTTGTGTTTTCCACCTGTGCCTCGGCAACTCGTAGAATCTGAGCTTGCTGCTGTTGCTGCGCAGCGGCCACATTCACGAGGTTTCTCAGTACCTCCTCCATGTTGATGTCTGCGCGGGTTAAGTAGCGGAAACTTGCTTCCCGGGGTATCCCACTCCTGACACCACTTGTGGCAAGAGCCCGCTTCTGCTGAAGCACATGCGAACAACTTCTTCCTTTTTATGTAGTTTTATTGTCAGGATGGTAAATGTTTTGACACTGTACAGATTTCACAGCAATTCTTGGAGACCCTAAACGCTAGCTAGACATAGCTCAGCTCTCTCAAGACTAGCCAGCTTCCCAGCATTGGTCTCCGTGCACAAATGATACAAACAAGCTTTTATACCTGATACTCCTCCCCCAGCCTTAGCTTGATGGACAGGTGACACACCCACCTTCTCTTTAAGAGGAAACGCCCATCCCTGGCTCTGTTTGCACTAACAGACACACCCTGTCTGTTTGCTGAGAGGAAAGATTTCGAATCATGTAAGTTTAACCAAACTTAAACTATTGCTTTTCATACATAAGTCTTTACATTCAATCTAGGTGCATTACTGCACAAATGTTTTACTCTACTTCCCTGCTCTCTCTGCATATTGCCAGCTAAATGCCTCCTTTTGTTACAATATATATATATATATATATATATATATATATATATATATATATATATATATATATTAACACAGGGAGGCATTTATCTGACAAGATGCAGACAAAGCATACAAGCATAATAAAACATTGGCGCAGTTATGCACCTAGATTGAGGTTAATCCAGGTAAAGACTTATGTGTAGCTTAAAGTTTGGTTAACTTGCATGATTTAAAAGCTCCTTCCTCTCAGCAAACAGACAGGGTGTGTCTGTTAGTAGAAACAGAACCTGTGGTGGGAGTTTCCTCTTAAAGAGAAGGTGGGTGTCACCTGCCCATCAAGCGAAGGCTGGGGGAGGAGCATTATGTATATGATTGTGTCATTTGTTCACTGAGACCAACGCTGGGGAAGCTGGCTGGTCTTGAGAGAGCTGTTTTATTTCTAGCTAGTGTTTAGGGTCTCCATAATTGCTGTGAAAGTCATACGGAGTCAAATACATTTTAACCATCCTGACAATAAAGCTGCATAAAAAGAAAAAGTTGTCCGCGTGTGCTTCAGCAGTAGCGGCCTCCTGCCACAATATAGGAACAATTGCAACTAAGTCATAAAGCGGAAGGCCATGTAAAATCACAGAGCGGGGTCAACAAATACTAAGGCACATGGTGTGTAAAAGTTGCAATGCCCTGCTGACTCCATAACTGAAGAGTTCCAAACTCCACTGGCATTATAGTAAGCACAAAAACTGTGCGTCAAGAGCTTAATGAAATGGGTTTCCATGGCCGAGCAGCTGCATGCATGCCTCACATCACCAAGACCAATGCCAAGCGTCAGATGCAGTGTTGCAAAGCACAATCGACACTGGACTGTGGAGCAGTAGAAATGTGTTCTGTAGAGTGACAAATCACACGTCTCTGTTTGACAGTCAGATGGGTGAGTCTGTGTTTGTTGGATGCCAGAAGAACGTTATCTGTCTGACTGTATTATGCCAACTGTGAAGTTTAGTTGAGGAGGGATAATGGTATTTGGCTGACTTTCAGGGTTTGAGCTAGACCCCTTATCTCCAGTGAAGGGAAATCTTAATGCTTCAGCATACCAAGTCATTTTGATCACTGCTATGCTTCTAACTTTGTGGCAACAATTTGGGGAAGGCCCTTTTATATTCCAACATGACTATGCCCCAGTGCACAAAGCATGGACTTCAAAGACTTGATTTTAGGAGTTCTGTGTGAAAGAACTTGACTGGCCTGCACAGAGCCCTGACCACAACTCCATGAACTGGAAAGGAGATTGTTCAACATCAGTGCCTGACCTTATAAATACTCTACAGAATAAATGGGCACAGAAACACTCCAACATCTTTTGGAAAGCCTTCCAAGATGAGTGGAAGCTGCTATTGCTGCAAAAGGGGGACCAACTCCATATTAAAGTATATGTATTTGAATACAATGTCATTACTGTCCCTGTTGGTATTATGGTCAAGCGTCCGAATACTGTTGTCCATATAGTTTTGTAAACACAGTCACAATAAAAAATTATATATTGCAATATGTGTACATGAACATTAATCAACATTGTGTGATATACCATCCTCATGTCAATATTTATAGACATCTGGATAATGACATTTACACATCATCTCAAGCCAGCTTCCCTGAAGCGTCTGATTGCTTTTATTTCCTTTTCACTTATTTTTATTCTTTTTCACACATTTTGATTTTAAAATATTGTGCCAATTTTTGAGACCTGGTTAGAAATGAATTGTTGAAATGTATTATGTAATAAACTTGCTTTTATATTAATGTCACTAGTGGACTTGAGTGCCTCAAGAGCCAACTTAGTGTTGGGTGATTCATTCACAGCATGCTCTTTGAACTATATATATATATATATATATATATATATATATATATATATATATATATATATATATATATATATATAGTTGGGAGAGCATCCCCTCAGGCCATACTCTTTATTTGCTTTGGCTATGTACTTTGATGAGGATAGTGCAATCCCTTGAGCGGATTGTACAATCAGAAAAACAGCAAAAGTTTATGGCAGTTTAATGAAAGATACATTCTCTAGTGACACAGCAGTGTGCATTAAGTATCGACAAGCAGTCACTGAATGCTGTAAATTACATTTCTGAGTTTTTCCATCAGATTGACACTGATAGCAAGTGGTAGAGTTCATTAGATGGACAGTAGCATTAGTAGACATTTAACAGATGATGATAGACCAATGTAAAATAGTGCAAGATGTAGTTGTTCTTGGGCATAATCACTTACCCATATGTTAAAAGGACATGTACATAGTTTAACAAACTAAGCACTTCAGCGAAAGAGACTGACACTTTTGTGGCTGAAGTGCTTGATTGTTTGGGCCCCCACAAAAGAGAACATTTTGGATGTTGGTTGATGAGCTGGAGAGAATAGATAGGGATTTTAACAAATTACTAACAGGCATTTGGTTAACAGTGATCATTTTCTTTTATGTTGTTGAAAATGTCATCAACCTCATCGCTGATGATCATCATCACACAATATTAATTTATCCCCACTTGAATCTACAGATTCTGTTTAAATTTGGTGGAGAGAAATGTATTCCTTATACAATTTATAGTTCATGCTGATGAACACCAGTTTTTCTACATTTTTGGGAATTCAGTCACTCTCAATGTTCCTGGCCGCGGTAAACACTCTATCCAAGTAAACACTGGAGGATGGGCAGCTTAAGTACACCATAACTAGTTTGTACAAAAATTGCCTTTTTTTCCTCCCAGGAATCAAAGGAACTCTTTGAGATGCTAAGTTCTTTTGAGTAATCCTCCACCATTCTACTAAGACAAGGTGTATCCGATTGAGACAGTAGAGTCATCAATATATTTGGGCATTTCTTTGAAGCCTGAACAGATGTCATAACCTTTCACAGTCATGTGCTGCTTTGCTGTTGACTCATCATCAGTGTGACTCTTAGAAATGGAAATTGTTTTTCTGGCACTACCTTTTCTAGTAAAAGATGGAGCAAGGGATGTGTCATGTGCACATTAATCCAACAGGTTGGTCAGAAGGAGGTGGTTGCATGTGTAAAGATTTGTGTCAGTTGGAAGAAAATACATTACATATGACATCTTAAACCAAGCATAAAGCAGGGTTGCCAAAATGTAGTGATTCAATTTTAAAATGCTACAAACCCTTGGGTCCTGGCGAAGAGAATAAAGAACTTGATCTACAAGGCAGACATACTTATCAGTATCGTTATGGCTCATCTCCTCCTTCCGTTTCTCCATCTGCTTTTCCAGTAGTTTGATTAGTGGCATGACTTGACTCAGGCTGGCAGTGTTTGAACTCACTTAATTTGTTATAATTTCAAATGGTTTTAGTAGCTTACATAAAACAGTAAGGATTCTCCAAGGTGCTGGAGTAAGGTAACATCCCCCCCCCTCTTCCTATCTCATGGTTTACTGTGTATGTTATACTGGCTGTTCCTCTAGTCGCTGAAGCATATAAAGTGTGGAATTCCCCCTTGTTACTACTTCTTTCTTCGGTTGATGGCATGGCAGATTATTTATTTTTTTGCAGCTGCTCCAATATTCTACATACAGTCTCTGAATGTAAAAAATATCCAGAAATTTTATGGACAACGAACAACATCTCCTGCACTGACCTCTCATTTTTAAAAAAAATTGTACTACCAACTTTATTGTGTGTGCAAGCCCTGGTATGTGTTGAAATTTACCCAACCGTTATGTACACACAATGTTTGCTCCGTTATCAGCAATTAGGAGTCCTGATAAAAATCTTAGTGGTGTGAGCCATATTGCTTTGACATTGCTGAGTTTTTCCACCAGATTGATACCAGTATGTTTGTTTGCGAAACAAGCGATACAAAGTGTAACTTGCCTATGAATGACCTGACATTAAGTGCTAGCTCTACCATGCTAGAAGTATGATGAGAATAATGTTGAAGCTACCAGCACTACTTCTGCTGATGGTGTTACACCTACCCAGTGGGCTGTCATGATCATGTAGTCTTTGGTTTGACCAGTACTGCTTGTCCACATATTCGTAGTTGAGTGGACAGACGTTACAATGGCATTTTCTAGGGACTGAATGACTTTTTGCCTAAACTCCTGGTACAGTTGAGGGATTGATGTTCGTTGAGATGGAATTTGGTACCGTGGACACATGACCTCCACTAATCTGCTAAAACCTTATGCACTGATAGCAGAAACTAGAGACACATCCAATGGTAGCATAGCTGTCATGGCTTTAGTGATCTGCTGTTGTATACATGTATCACCCCCAACAGCAGCAGCTGTAGCATGCAAGAATGACTTCTGGGAATCATGGATTTGTCGAAGTCGTATAATTGGATGAACGAAAGTATATTGGTTAATATTGTTTTCCCGTGCGATTGCGATCAGTACGCCACTTAACACATGGCACGGCGCGATCGCGTGATACAATATGCACACATACACTCGCACTCCCACATTCATCTATTTATATATTACATATTTATGATGGTTCCATTCCACAGTGATTTATGAGCAGATGGTATTTAGTTTATAGTTATATATATTAAGGTTATATGTACACTTTAGTGATATTTAAGGTTCAGGTTACAGGAAACATGTCATGTTTAGTATCATTTTAATATGCACATTACCATCTCTCATTCGCTAATTTCGGCTTTGTGATCGCTTCCTGCAATCAAAAGTTATGGAAGATAAAAGAATGAATGATCAAAATGGCATTGTGTTTTAAGTTGTTTAGACTGGTTTGGGTCAGTTTCCTTGAGAAGCACATGTTTTCAGCTGTTGGGGGAAGGTGATCAACTCTTCCCAGAGAAATCCTTTGAACTGACCTATGATCTGCATTACACTGGACTGTCCTGAATCCTGAACCAATGGAAACATGCCATGAGATCATCAGTAGTTTTTTCTATACTGAAACTGGATACTATTAAGCTGTTTTATCATCTAAGGCTTGCTCTCTTTCTTTCTCTCTCTGAACCTGGCTACATGTGAGCATGGCTGTGTTCCATGGACCTTGGTGAAGCTCTATAAGGAAAATGTAATCAGGTAAGAAAAGAAGATAGGAAGAAATTGTGAATTCGAAGGCACTCTGCGATATCAATAATAAATTAAAATACCTATATCTTTATTGGTATGCTTTAAGAAAATCCCTCTTAATTGGATAGCGAAATATTAAAACCAAAGTGATTAAAGTGAATTAAAATGGCAAAATAAATTGCTATGCCCCGCTACTTTATATATATCTATATAAGTATTCAGTATATAATATAATAATCACTCCTATATTAGACCAGTCTCACAATTGGATACTATTCCAAATCAAAATAATTGAAGTATGTGTGGTATAAAAAAGACTAATTTGGCAGTTACTTTAATCCAATATCCCAGTAATCCTTTATAGTGACTACATTATCGATAATGGGATATCCTGATATAATAGAAACTCCATATGAATCAAAAACACACTCTCAGTGTAATAACCCTGATCCATATAATTGCTTGCATATAGAGCCCAATAAGGGCTTAAGCTATTGTTATATTAATAATGGGATTACTAGTGCTTAAAATAGGGTCTCTGCCTGTTGTTTGGCTTAGTTATATACCCTAGCACTATATTGCTCTAGTAATTACACATGTGTGTTGAATTGATTAGTCTCTGGTATCACACAGACATCTGATGTATCTATTGGAGCTCCTTCTAAATTAGAAGCCTGCCGTTTTTTAGTCATATGCACACACACACACTCGTGCTGTTATATAACCCATACAAGGTTTGGTTATCTGAGAATGCTGAATAGAGACAAATAATGAGGTGTGATTGAGCACAGTAGAAACTCCATATAAATCAAAAACACACTCTCAGTGTAGTAACCCTGATCCACATAATTGCTTGCATATAGAGCCCTGCAAGGGCTTAAGCTATTGTTATATTAGTAATGGGATTACTAGTGCTTAAAATAGGGTCTCTGCCTGACGGTTGTTTGGCTTGGTTATATACCCTAGCACTATATTGCTCTAGTAATTGCACATGTGTGTTGAATTGATCAGTCTTTCTTATATCAAACAGACATCTGATGTATCTATTGGAGCTCCTTCTAAATTGGAAGCCTGCCGTTTTTTAGTCATATGCACACACACACACTTTCATGCTGTTATATAACCCATACAAGGTTTGGTTATCTGAGAATGCTAAATAGAGACTAATATTGAGGAGTGATTGAGCACAGTAGCGGGGTGAACGCCAACGCGCATTTCGCTACATGCTTTTTCAAGGCAACCCGAAATGAGGAGGTATGAAAATATTTATGCAGCTCACCACGCCTACTTGTCTGACTTGTCATAATCTGATAGGTGGCAACTTCGTGTGTCATGATTCCAATGATTGATGGCTAAAATAACAAATCCTTTTGTTAGGATTGGTATTCACCCGCCCACAAGAGTAAGTGATTGGTAAATCGATGTTTCAGGCTGTCAGCATGTAAACAAGCAGTATATGAGATACTGAATTGTCACTTCTCATGTCTGATTCCTCTTTAGTTCTCCCTCAATCTAAATAAAGATTAATTCCCCATATGATGCAATAGATATATAGTGATAATCAATTCATGTAATAAAAATTGATAGAAATAAAGTGAAAATTAACCATATGTGTATACTTTGATTTAAGTAACATGGGTTAGATAGAATCTGTCACTGGTAATCAAATACATTCTACCAGTGATTCAAAGTTGCTGATTTAGCTAATCAGTTATTATATTATAGATTAGGGTTTCTCTTATATTATTTAGATCTCCACATACATATTATTATGTTAAACCTTATCTAATCTTTATAGGAACCTTCATGGATCCTACCTAAATCAACATCTAGATATGTTCCCCATGTAATAAGGTAAGTATGTGGTAATAGTGAAATAGTGTAATAATACATAAAGCCCAAACAGGGTTTTTTAAGAAGACATAACATGTGAAAAAAAATAAAAATAAACGTTGATGTGCTATGATGCCCATATAAAAAATAAAGGTAAGAGGGCATTAGAGTATAACCTTGTAACTACATGTAATATTAATTGCTCATACCTAATTTGGAGAACAATATTCACGGTGAATAATTATATGATTACGTAATTATTAAATAGGTGATAAAAATAAATGTGCAAGATACATCAAATGGGGATGACTCTTAATAGAAAGATTCATATATATGAGAGTCAAACAATTTTCATTCATAAATACACCATGAGGTTGTTAGTATCATTGAGACCATTCGGAATCAGGCTATTCATCATGAAGATTTGTCTTGCTTCTCGTTTTAGGAGTTCCTGTTGGAAATTTCCCCCACGAATCCCCAATGAGACCTTTTCCATAGCAAACGCTCGCAATTGTTTAGGATTACCCTCATGGTATAATAAAAAATGCTTTGCCACAGTTGTTAGGGGTTTAAACTTATCTCTATCTCGAGAAGCGTTTTTAATGTTGTTTACATGTTCTAAGAGGCGTTTCTTGAACGGCCTACTTGTCATGCCAATATATTTCAACTTACACGGGCACGTTAGACAGTATATTACACCAATAGAGTTGCAATTCAGAAATTCTGTTATTCGCCAGATTTTTGAATACCGATCAGTGTATTCTTTGGTTTTGATGCAATATTTACACGCTTTACACGTGCCACATTTAAAAAATCCTATAGTTGTCTTTGGAGTCTGTTTGTTGGAACTAAAATGGCTATGCACTAATTGATCTTTAAGATTCTTAGATCTTCTCCAAGTCATGGAGACTCTCTTATCCAAAATCTGCTTGAGATCCTCATCTAATAACAATACATTCCAATGTTTCTGAAAGATCTCTGAAATTTCCTTCCATTCATTGCAGAATGACCCAATCATTCTGACTCCAGAGTCCTGAACTCTCTCTTTTGTGGATGGATAAATTAAAGATTCTCTATTTGTTTTTTGGACCGAGTGTACTGCTTTCCGTATGATTTTATTACTGTACCCCCGCCGTTTTAATCTCATCTGCAATTCCTGAGACCTGATCTGAAAAGTATTCTCGTCTGAACAATTGCGTTTTGTCCTGAGACGTTCACCCTTAGGGAGACCTCGAAGGACCGGGGGAAAATGTGAGCTGGTGTGGTATAATAAACTGTTGGTAGCTGTAGATTTTCTATAGACATCAGTAAACAGTCTACCTTCTCTGTTAATTTGTATTTTTAGGTGAAGGTAATTGATGGTGTTTTGATGTATATCCGAAGTCAATTTTAGATTAAGATTATTATTATTCAGAATTCCCGTGAATTCATGGAATAAATCTTCCTGACCATCCCATAATATTAAAATGTCATCTATGTAATGAAGCCATAATAATATATGTCTAGTGTACTTTTCATTGACATCATTAAATACATATTGCCGCTCCCACCAGCCAAGAAAAATATTAGCATACGTCGGTGCACAAGATGTGCCCATAGCGGTTCCTCTGGTCTGCAGATAAAATTTGTCATCAAATATAAAGTAGTTCTTTGTCAAGACAAAATCAAGAAGTTCAATCAGGAATGTATTAAAGTCACTCTGGGTCTTCATGTTCAAAAAATATTGGACTGCCAGGATACCAAATTTATGTAATATATTTGTATACAAGGATTCCACATCAAGAGATGCCAGCATGGTTTCACTATTTACTGATAAGTCATTGATCTTGGATAGTACATCCAAAGTATCTCTTGTATACAAGGGTAGACTCGTTACAAATTCACGTAGATGTTGATCTATGAATTTACTGGCTTTTTCAGTTAAGCTACCAACCCCTGAGACTATAGGTCTCCAGGTGGAACTTTGTCATTCTTATGAATTTTCGGTAGAGCATAAAGAGTTGGAATTCTTGGGTTTTCTACCTCAAGAAAATTAAAGTCTGTTTTTGATATTATTCCATTATGGAAAGCTCATTTTATTAAATTCATATACATTGATAAAAAGTTTTCAGTGGGGTTAAAGATCAATCATTTATAGCATAAGGGATCATCCAATTGGCGATATATCTCAGCCTTATACATTGATACTGGCCATAGGACAATGTTCCCCCCTTTATCCGAGGGTTTGATCACTATGTCCTTCCAAGATTCTAAATCCCTTAGAGCATTCCTTTCTTGTATAGTGAGATTACATTTGGATTGTGAATATCTAGGTTTACCCATTAACTTATCAAGATCCCTTGACACCAGATCTCTGTAGATTTTAACTTGCAGGCATATTGACAGGTCAGGAGAGAATTTGGATTTTTTCTTAAGTTGAACAGTGACAGTATTGCTATCCGTTGGTAAGCACTGATCAGGATCGGTATCCAATTCCTGTAAAATCTGTAGGGCTTGTCTATCCTCCTCAGTTTCTAGATTAAGTGATTGTAAAGTGGCATCGTTTGTATCTAAATTAAATCTCTCTTTATTACTAAATAATTTTTTAAGGAGAAGTTTTCTTGTAAATAACGTAAGGTCTTTCTCCCATTCAAATCTGATGAATGTCTTTGTTGGAGAGAATGTTAATCCCTTACTTAAAACTTGAATATGTGTAGTATCAAGTAATCTATCAGACACATTTATAATTTTTAAAGTGTCCTCCATTATCTCTGTCGTCTGTTGTTCCTCCGAAACGCTTGGGGACCTTCTAATCCTTCCATTTGCTTCCTCTTTTTGTCTTTGGATTTTGCCCCGCCCCCTTCGTATCGGTTTATTTGTACATGACCCCCTCCTTCTGTATCTCTTGAACCTCGTCCTAAAAAATCTCTAGATTGGAATGTATGGTCTCTATTTCTAGGGGAGGTTTCAGAAGTTTCACCTTCAGATGATTCCATCTCAGAGGTGCTAAATGAGGTTATGGGTCTTTGAGACTTATGAGAATCCCATTTAAATATTTTATTTTGAGCATAATCGTTTTTATCACGAATAAATTTTGTACGTTTTTTCTCCATGATAAATTTGTCATACTCATCTAAATCTTCCTTAATTTTATCATAAGCTTTCTTAAAACGGTCTAATCCTTCAAACTCTTTCAATTTATCTCCTAATTTGGCAAGGTCTCTTGTATATTGTTCTAACAGTAGGTTGTCATGTTTCAACAATACATTAATTAAATCAGTAGAACATTTTGTTAAGATAGATTCCCACTCTTTTTTGAGGTCTAATGTAGCTAATTCAAAGGCCGGATACAATCTCGGTCTCAGGCCTCTTGGAATCATCTTTTGTTTGATATAATTATTAAACATTGTTTTATTCCAATGTACTTTGGTTTGTTTAAACAATAAGTTCTTTAATTCCATTAGGTAGTCTGACCAACCCCTGTTTTCATTCCCTTCTAGAGGATTGCCCTCAAGGAAATCAATTTCAATATCTCGTGACCATTTTTCTTGTCTGAGACTCAATTCGTGATTAATACTAAACGATGCCATTGTGTATAATTTGAGCAAAATGTATACTCAGAGGGGGATATGGTAATCCAAAATTAGACTGCCTGTGCTAGTGGAGAAAGATAGTGATGAATTCACTGTAATAATCTAATTGCAAAAGAAAATACCACTGCACTAGGTATCGCTATTCCAGTGTCATATTCTTGTCAATTATAAATATTTAGGTAACATGATTACTGGATGGTGCACTTCAACACAGATAGCTAATCAGGTAAGAAAAGAAGATAGGAAGAAATTGTGTATTCAAAGGCACTCTGCGATATCAATAATAAATTAAAATAACTATATCTTTATTGGTATGCTTTAAGAAAATCCCTCTTAATTGGATAGCGAAATATTAAAACCAAAGTGATTAAAGTGAATTAAAATAGCAAAATAAATTGCTATGCCCCGCTACTTTATATATATCTATATAAGTATTCAGTATATAATATAATAATCACTCCTATATTAGACCAGTCTCACAATTGGATACTATTCCAAATCAAAATAATTGAAGTATGTGTGGTATAAAAAAGACTAATTTGGCAGTTATTACTTTAATCCAATATCCCAGTAATCCTTTATAGTAACTACATTATCGATAATGGGATATCCTGATATAATAGAAACTCCATATGAATCAAAAACACACTCTCAATGTAATAACCCTGATCCATATAATTGCTTGCATATAGAGCCCAATAAGGGCTTAAGCTATTGTTATATTAATAATGGGATTACTAGTGCTTAAAATAGGGTCTCTGCCTGACGGTTGTTTGGCTTAGTTATATACCCTAGCACTATATTGCTCTAGTAATTACACATGTGTGTTGAATTGATTAGTCATTCTGGTATCACACAGACATCTGATGTATCTATTGGAGCTCCTTCTAAATTAGAAGCCTGCCGTTTTTTAGTCATACACACACACACTCGTGCTGTAATATAACCCATACAAGGTTTGGTTATCTGAGAATGCTGAATAGAGACAAATAATGAGGAGTGATTGAGCACAGTAGAAACTCCATATAAATAAAAAACACACTCTCAGTGTAGTTACCCTGATCCACATAATTGCTTGCATATAGAGCCCTGCAAGGGCTTAAGCTATTGTTATATTAGTAATTGGATTACTAGTGCTTAAAATAGGGTCTCTGCCTGACGGTTGTTTGGCTTGGTTATATACCCTAGCACTATATTGCTCTAGTAATTGCACATGTGTGTTGAATTGATCAGTCTTTCTTGTATCAAACAGACATCTGATGTATCTATTGGAGCTCCTTCTAAATTTGGTATCCTGGCAGTCCAATATTTTTTGAACATGAAGACCCAGAGTGACTTTAATACATTCCTGATTGAACTTCTTGATTTTGTCTTGACAAAGAACTACTTTATATTTGATGACAAATTTTATCTGCAGACCAGAGGAACCGCTATGGGCACATCTTGTGCACCGACGTATGCTAATATTTTTCTTGGCTGGTGGGAGGGGTGGGATTTATAGTCATGTTATCAACAGAAATAGAAATGTCAGGCAGGAAGCTTCTGTTCTTGGGTGGGAATATTATTAATTCAGTTTTTGAAAGATTGATTTTGAGTTGGCGAGAAGACATCCAAGATGAAATGGCAGAAAGACAGTCAGTAACGCGAGACAACACAGATGGTGAAAGATCAGGAGAGGATAGATAAATTTGTGTATCATCCGCATAGAGATGATACTGAAATCCAAAGGAGCTTATTAGTTTTCCAAGAGAAGTGGTGTAGATAGAGAATAGAAGAGGACCTAGGACTGAGCCTTGTGGAACTCCAACTGATAAAGTTAGCGGAGCAGAGGTGGATCCAGAGAAATTAACACTGAAAGAGCGATTAGATAGGTAGGATGAGAACCAGGATAGGACAGTGCCTTCAAGACCTAGGGATTGCAGCATTTGTATGAGGAGAGAGTGGTCAACAGTGTCAAATGCAGCAGAGAGATCCAGGAGAATTAGAAGAGAGTATTGGTTATTATTTTTTTCTGTGATCAAATCATTGACAACTTTGGTCAGCGCAGTCTCTGTGGAGTGTTGAGAGCGAAAGCCTGACTGAAGAGGATCCAATATCTTGTTTGCTGTAAGAAAGTGTGTGAGGCATGTGTAGGCAATTCTCTCGAGAAGCTTGGAGGGGCATGGGAGCTGGGAGATGGGGCGGTAATTTATGAGAGAGTTAGGGTCAGAATTCTGTTTTTTTAAAATGGGAGTAATCACTGCATGCTTGAATATAGATGGAAAAATACCAGTAGAAAGAGATAGATTACAGATTTTAGTTAGAGGGGAAATGAGCACAGGAGACAGGGACATACCCATTTGTGAGGGAATGGGATCAAGAGGACAGGAGGTAGAGTAGGAAGATGAGAAGAGAGTAGAAACTTCCTCTTCATTTGTGGGATCAAATGAAGAGAGAGTGTCAGAGGGTGCTACAAAGGAATTGAGCAGATTGCTTGTCAAGGGAGATACCATTTCAAGCCTGATCTTATCTATTTTGTCCTTGAAATAGGAAGCAAGATCCTGTGCACTGATGTTAGTTGGAGGATTTGGGACGGGAGGATTCAGAAGAGAGTTAAATGTGAGGCGTTTGGGGTTAGAAGCCTGAGCATAGATGAGAGATGGGTAGTATGCTTGTTTAGCAGTGTCCAGAGTATTTCTGTAGGAGTGGTAGATATCAGTATATGTGATGAAATCATTAGAGGCACAAAATTTAGGCCAGTGACGTTCTGCTTTAGGAGAAAGTTTTTCTAGAGTTCGTCTTACTGTAGTGTGCCACGGTTGGCAACGAATTCTACGCGAAGTATGTAGTGTCGCTGGAGCCGCTTGATCCAGAGCAGTTGCTAGGGTTTGATGAAAATGGGGTACTGCCCGATCAGGGGAGGAGAATGTAGAAATTGGGGAGAGAAGGTGTTGGAGAGAGGTGAAAAACTGTTGAAAATCAATAGCGTTGATATTCCTGCGGGTACGAGGAGGCTTGGAAGAGTTTGACACCATGGAGGGTAAATAACTGGGGGTGAGCGCGTAGCTAATAAGGTGATGATCCGAGAGGGGGAAAGGAGTGTTAAGGAAATTAGAAACTGAGCATAGTCTTGAGAAAACAAGATCAAGACAGTGGCCATCCTGATGAGTAGCAGATTCAATCCACTGGGAGAGGTCAAGTGAGGAGGTTAGAGAGATTAGTTTGGAAGCAGCATTGGAACGTGGATTAGAAATAGGGATGTTGAAATCACCCATGATGTTGGTGGGGATATCAGTAGATAAGAAGTGAGGGAGCCATGCAGAGAAGTGTTCAAAAAATTGTTGGTGTGGACCAGGGGGGCGATAGATGACAGCAACACGCATAGAGAATGGGTTAAAAATCCTAACAGCATGTACTTCAAAAGATGTGAATGTGAGTGAAGGGATACTTGGTAGAACTGTGAATGCGCTCTGTGGGGAAAGAAGTTTTCCAACCCCCCCTCCTTGTCTGCCTCCTGGTCTGGGTGAAATGGAGATCACCATGTGAAAGGGCTACAGGTGAGGCAGTGTCTGAATGCGTGAGCCATGTTTCTGTTATTGCTAGAAGGTTGAGGTTGTATGAGAGGAAGAGATCATGTACGGAGGTAAGTTTGTTACAAACAGAGCGTGCATTCCAAAGGGCACATCTAAAGGACTTTGGAAGAGAGGGGAGACAGGTGATGTGTTTGAGGTTTGCCAGATTTCTGTAGTGTTCAGATATATGTATGTGGGAGAAGTGAGGGGGACCTGGATTAGGTGATATATCACCAGCTAATAGAAGCAGGGAGGGAGAAAGGTAGGAAAGATGATTGTAAGATGTGTGTCCTTTTAGTCATTCTGGATCTTAACTTGAGACACTTCTTATTTCAGTCTCCTGTCCAAAACCATGTTACAATGTAAGGGCTTCAAAATAGTTTTCGGTTTGGCACATAAGTTAAATTCTGACTGTTTGTTCATGTAGCACACAAATAATTGCTAGCTTATTTGTACACTGAAATTCAATGTTGAAATTTGTGTGCTGCATGAAAAAACAGTCAGTATTTAAATTGTGTGCCTAAGCAAACACTATTTTGCTGCACTTGCATTGTAACATGGTTTTGGACAGGAGACTCAAATAAGAAGTGTCTCAAGTTTAGATTCTTCATGATTCCGTCCGTCATTCTAGATATAAACTTAACATTTGACAAATAAATGTCTTGTCAGACACGTTTACCAAGAAATTTATGGACTGTAGACTTAGTGTTCTGAGATAACAATGTCCTTAGACTTGATAAAAAGTCTAGATTTTTTACATCCATAATAAAATATGCAATCACAAAATAACAACCACATAGTTTCAGTAGTATTAACAATTACATTTTTAAAAATATATTTTTTTATATAAAATATATTAAATTAATTGTAAATAAAAAACATAAGAGAAAATAAACAAAACTCTTTTTTTTTCTGGCTTCTTACACGGTTTGGAATCATTAGAATGCCGGCTCTGACTTCGGGTTACCCGTGATGTAGAGGAGTTAGAGGAACCAGCCAAACTTGCAAGGGGAACAGATTGTGTCTGACGCTGTGAAGGTGCAGGGTCATGGCCAGGGGGGGGGGGGGGGCAGGGTCCAGGACAGGGGGGGTGGGAGGGGGCAGGATAAGGGGGGTGGCAGGGGGCAGGGCAAGGGGGGTGCCAAAGGCACGGGTAAACTATACACAATACAGATGGGCTAGGGACAAATCAAGGAGGGGAGAGTCAACAGATGGAACAGAGAGGGAGGAGACAACAGACAACTGGGGTTGGGGGCTGGTGAAAGAATAATCTGAACTGGGTGAAGGGAATGTGCCAGAGATACATTGGTAGACATTGTGGTGTTTAGAATATCCATTTTGCTGTTGGGTGTGCTCATGAAAGTGGAGAGTGTGGTTTTAAGAGTAGTGAGTTGTTGGTCCGTGCAGTGTACAGTGCTTGCTATTTGTGCCAGGTAAGTGTTCTGTGCTACAGTGGCATCTTCAAATCTTTGGGATCATCATCATCATCATCATTTATTTATATAGCTGTTATGATCTGCCCTGTTTCTTTGTGTGCATTTTGCCCTGTGTTATTATTTGCCTTGTTTTCCTGTGTGCATATTACCCTGCTGTTATGATCTGCCTTGTATTGTTGTGTGCATTTTGCCCTGTGTTATTATTTGCCTAGTTTCCCTGTGTGCATATTACCCTGCAGTGCCTGTGATTCTCCTGGGGTACTGCTGTTCAGCCTTTCCGGTCAGGGGTTAACTTGCACTGCTAGTTAATCACTCCACACCTGTCTGTGGCCTATATGTGCCTGCTGATTCCTGTATCCTTTGCTGGTCATTGAAGTTTTCTTGCCTGTTCATGTGATGTTCCTAGCCTGTTCATGTGATGTTCCTAGCCTGTTCATGTGATGTTCCTAGCCTGTTCATGTGTCTCTCTGTTCCTGGATTACCTGCATGTTTCTGGCTGCTACTACAAACTGGTTTCAGTTAAGTCATCTGCTGCATTTCTTTATTATTTACTGCTTGTTTGCCAAGATCTGGAAATCCATTGTTCCATTCAGCCTGAACTGTTACTGTTTATTTTTGCCTTACCTGGACTTTACTTTACTGCAATAAACAGTTTAAACGTTTATATCACGTGTCTGGCTCCATGGCTGTAATTAAGGAAGTGGTTGTGAACAGAACCCTAACAGAATGACCAGCCAAAAAGAAAGCCTTGGAGTCCTGTGAAAAAACCCTGCTTCAGATTTCACCTGGAACTCTCATTGCAATTAATTTCATTTGTTTTCTCCCTTCAAACATGTCTGCTCTACAAATGGCTGAACAGCCTCTGCTTCAGTGTCTGCAAACTGACATAATTTTGTTACGCTCTCAGCTGGCTCAATTTTCTGCTATACTTTTGGACCCACTCAGAAGACTATCAGAATCTGTTTCTCTGAAATCCAATACTGTTGATTTGCTTCAGCCAACTCTGTCTGCTGCTGAAACTGTGCTGCCAGCACATCTTAATAGTACTAGGACAAATTTGCATTTAACTAACAACTACAGTGTAACAGATGCCCGGTTCACAGGTGGTCCACGCCCCCACCTGACCGAAGCGGAGCGACGGCGCAGAATAACCAACAAACTGTGTCTCTACTGTGCAAGTAATATACACTTCTTACAAGCCTGTCCTCTCTGCAGACCACGACAGCCTACCAAACCATCTTCTGTTGTTACTTCTCCGCATTCTGGATTTGTTTATACTTCACCTATTCTGCTCCCTGGCATGAGACCCAATTTGCCAACCCCAGTTACCAGCTCTGAGGTGCCAGCTCCAGCCGCCTGTTCCGAGGTGCCAGCCTCTGTCTCCTGTTCTGAGGTCACATCATCTGCCTCCAGCTCTGAGGTCACATCATCTGCCTCCAGCTTGGAGCCTGCTGCCACTGTGTCCGGTCCTGAGCCTGCTGCTGCAGCTGTTGCACCAGAGTCTCCTGCCACTGTGCTGCCCGGTTCCGAGTCTTCAGCCACGGCCTCCAGTTCCGAGTCACAAGCTGCTGTCGTTGCTCCTGAGCTACAGTCCGCTCCAGAGGGGGCGCTGCCCTTACAGTCCGCTCCAGAGGGGGCGCTGCCCTTACAGTCCGCTCCAGAGGGGGCGCTGCCCTTACAGTCCGCTCCAGAGAGGGCGCTGCCCTTACAGACCGCTCCAGAGGGGGCGCTGCCCTTACAGTCTGTTCCAGAAGGGGCGCTGCCCTTACAGTCCGCTCCAGAGGGGGCGCTGCCCTTACAGTCTGCTCCAGAGGGGGCGCTGCCCTTACAGTCTGCTCCAGAGGGGGCGCTGCCCTTACAGTCTGCTCCAGAGGGGGCGCTGCCCTTACAGTCGGCTCCAGAGGGGGCGCTGCCCTTACAGTCCGCTCCAGAGGGGGCGCTGCCCTTACAGTCCGCTCCAGAGGGGGCGCTGCCCTTACAGTCCGCTCCAGAGGGGGCGCTGCCCTTACAGTCCGCTCCAGAGGGGGCGCTGCCCTTACAGTCCGCTCCAGAGGGGGCCCTGTCCCTCCACTCCGCTCCAGAGGGGGTCCTGTCCCTCCAGTCCGCTCCAGAGGGGGCCCTGTCCCTCCAGTCCGCTCCAGAGAGGGCCCGTGTCCATGCGGTTCAGTCCGAGTTGCCAGTCCATGCGGTTCAGCCCGAGTTGCCAGTCCATGCGGTTCAGCCCGAGTTGCCAGTCCATGCGGTTCAGCCCGAGTTGCCAGTCCATGCGGTTCAGCCCGAGTTGCCAGTCCATGCGGTTCAGCCCGAGTTGCCAGTCCATGCGGTTCAGCCCGAGTTGCCAGTGCATGCGGTTCAGCCCGAGTTACCACTTGGTTCTGTCTGCTCTGCGGCTCCTCACAGTGCTGTCTGCTCTGCGGCTCCTCACAGTGCTGTCTGCTCTGCGGCTCCCCATAGTGCTGTCCAATCCGAGTGGTGTGCTCAGTTTGGGCAATCCATCCAATGTGCCCAGCTTGCCGTCCCAGTGGGGGACTCATGCTCTGCCGTCCCAGTGGGGGACTCATGCTCTGCCGTCCCAGTGGGGGACTCATGCTCTGCCGTCCCAGTGGGGGACTCCTGCTCTGACGTCCCAGTGGGGGACTCCTGTTCTGCCGTCCCAGTCGGGGACTTATGCTCTGCCATCCCAGTGAGGGATTCTCCAGAGACTGCTGCTCAAGTTGAAGACTCCCCAGAGTTTCCTAGTGAGCCAGAATGCCCAGATGCCTCTTCCGAGTCATCAGATCCTCCTCCAGTCTTCTTTGATGGAGACATCAAACAGTTTATTTCGGTTCTTCAGCTTACCATGAAACTGTTTCAAGACTCGCCAGATTACTTTGCCAGCCAATTTAACCAAGTGGGTTTTATGATCATGAATTTTAGAGGGGAGCCACAGACCTGGGCCTTCTCCCTTTTAAATTCCAATACCCTCATTATCCATAATACCATGGACTTTGTTAACGCTGTGTGCAAGAAGTACTCTATATCAACAGTTGAGTTTCCTGGTCATAGTTCTTCTGTTTCCATTCCAGCCTGTGTTTCTGCACCTAAGCTTATTCACAAGTCATCGATGTCTGTTGCTTCCATTGGTCAGCCTATATCTTCAAAAAATAAAAAGAACAATCACAAACAACAAACCTTGGTTACCGGCTTCATGGGCATTTTACCATCTTCTCATAAAATTAACAGTCCTGTTCCAACTCTAGGCTGGGATTCAGACTCTGAAAGCGAATTTTTGGAGGATACTAGAGTGTTAGTGGACGAACTTGCCAATTATTCTGCTTCTGAAGAATTGGGTCTTCTCTGTACTCCATTAGAGAAGAGCCCAATTGTGTCTCCAGGGAGATCTTATAAAAAGAAAAAGAAGAGGAGAAAAACCTGAAAGGAGCATGTATGGAGCGTCTGGAATCCGCTCCTTAAAGGGGGGGCTATGTTATGATCTGCCCTGTTTCTTTGTGTGCATTTTGCCCTGTGTTATTATTTGCCTTGTTTTCCTGTGTGCATATTACCCTGCTGTTATGATCTGCCTTGTATCGTTGTGTGCATTTTGCCCTGTGTTATTATTTGCCTAGTTTCCCTGTGTGCATATTACCCTGCAGTGCCTGTGATTCTCCTGGGGTACTGCTGTTCAGCCTTTCTGGTCAGGGGTTAACTTGCACTGCTAGTTAATCACTCCACACCTGTCTGTGGCCTATATGTGCCTGCTGATTCCTGTATCCTTTGCTGGTCATTGAAGTTTTCTTGCCTGTTCATGTGATGTTCCTAGCCTGTTCATGTGTCTCTCTGTTCCTGGATTACCTGCATGTTTCTGGCTGCTACTACAAACTGGTTTCAGTTAAATCATCTGCTGCATTTCTTTATTATTTACTGCTTGTTTGCCAAGATCTGGAAATCCATTGTTCCATTCAGCCTGAACTGTTACTGTTTATTTTTGCCTTACCTGGACTTTACTTTACTGCAATAAACAGTTTAAACGTTTATATCACGTGTCTGGCTCCATGGCTGTAATTAAGGAAGTGGTTGTGAACAGAACCCTAACAATAGCGCCACTGATTCCGCAGCGCTGTACAGAGCACTCATTCACATCAGTCCCTGCCCCATTGGAGCTTACAGTCTAAATTCCCTAACATACACACACAGACAGACATAGAGAAAAAGAGACTAGGATCAATTTTTTTTTTTTTTATAGCAGCCAATTAACCTACCAGTATATTTTTAGAGCATGGGAGGAAACCGTAGCACCCAGAGGAAACCCATGCAAACACAGGGAGAACATACAAACTCCACACAGATAAGGACATGGTAGGGAATTGAACTCATGACCCCATCGCTGTGAGGCAGATATGCTAACCACTTCACCACCATGCTGCCCAAAATTGTGATGCGAGTGAGAGTGTCTGCACCCTTACACGTTCAGCCGGATCCAACTGGGGGTCCTCCATATCATGGGCAACTTCCTCCTGCACCTGTGGAGCAGGCTGCTGTTCAGAATCTGTAGGGAGAGAGAAAAAGAAACAGTAAGATATTATATTCAAACAGTAATATAATATTTAGCCATGCGTGATGTAGCATTGGTAAAGTGTAAGCTTACATTGAATGTGCTAACAGCCCCTGACAGTCCACAAAAGCAGACATTCTCACTTATGGTGCAACCTTTATCGAAACGAACATATAGAGACATTTTGTCTTCAGTGCGTACATTTCTTTTCCTACTATCTGATAGGCAAACACATTGTGCCATTAAAGTTTTCCTTCAGACACATTCTGAGAGTTGACACATTTGCACAGACAGACACAAACATTTACAGACATCAAATAAGGAAACTCATCATGTACCTAGTGGAGAGTCCTCTCCTGTTTGGGGTGGGATATACCCAGTGTCTATGTCACCCACCCCAACTATCTCCACCAGAGCAATTGCTGCCCTTGCACGCTCCTCTAGGGGTGTTAAAGATGTGTCCAGGGGAGGATCCCCACCAGTCCCTTTGGCATGTCTGTGCAGGCGTACTAGTTTGGCTTTCAGGCGGCCTTTATAGTCTGCCCATCTGTGGAAAAGACAAACATTATGGCGTCAAATAGCAGCTTACAATCCAAAAAACAAACAAACACAGTGTACGTTTGCTATTCACACCAATTTAAAAAACAAATACACTGTAAAATGTGTGGCCCTTTTCAAGCCTGGATACTGTGGAAAACTGAACATGTTAATGTGACCAAGGCCCATGCTGATTTTTTATTTCAACTAAGACCCTGATAGAGAAATATATATATATATATATATATATGTTTAGTGGCGTGTGTTAGTCTGTCTGTCTGTGTGTGTGTGTGTGTGTGGAAAAAATAAAAGCAAGCTGCAGCGCCACCTGCTGGGCGGAGTTATACACTGACCTACTAAATTCTTAGTGTGTGTGGAAAAAAAAATTCAGAAAGGGCTGAAATTTGGTATACTAAGATGTTTTTAATTTGTTAATTGTTAAAAGTGTTTATAAAGATTTAAAAAATATATATATATTTCTTGAAGGAGAAGTGACAGTTGGGAGTGGTTGGTGGTTGCTGGGGGTGACAGTGGGGAGTGGTTGGTGGTTGAGGCCTGGGCTATGGCCCAAATGCATGACAAGAACCTTTTTAACACCTTAAGTAGCTTGATTTGACTAGAATGCATGAGTATCATGCACGGGTTAACTTGTGTGTGTATATATATATATATATATATATATATATATATATATATATATATATAACTACTACTATACACAGTCATGCAACCTAAATAGGGCTTTAGGACAACCATTTGCTTAGTACCGTTTCTGAACTTTCTGCTTTCGACGTACGTGTTTCGAGATCGCATTGATAGAGGCAGTAATTTCATGCCAATGTCTATGGCCATCAGGGCCAGTGAGCTGCCTGTCTTCTGAGTGAAATCTCTGGATCACTTGATCCAAAAGTACTTCAAGCTCCTGTTCATTAAAATTATGCTTGCTCCGAACTGGCAGCCCTAGGGCCTGTTCGGCACTGGGGCTTGCATCAGACATATTGCTATTGAAAAGAAAAGGAGTGTATTTATCGGCAATGCAAACAGTCAGGTGCAATTAAAGATTGTAAGTCCATCCACCCCCTTAAAGTTAACATTTAGCAAAATTCTACCTATGTATCAAGCACATGCCCCTTAATCTAATAATCATTGTTGCTTCAATATTTCACCATCAGTGACTTAGGCCACTGTCTTTTTACCTCATTGGCCTACAATAACTACTTCAACATTCTGCTAATACTACCACTCTCCACTTTCAAAATCATAACAATGTTTATCATTTTATCAACACAGTAAAGTCACTTATATCACAATCCAATTTTCTGAGTGGCATCCCCAGATTGTGAATAGAAATTTAAGCTTATTGTGAAATTCAACCACCACCACAATTAATATTGTGTACTACAAATGTACAATTTTTTGCAATATTCAAAATAAATGACTAGATACATTTGGAGTCATGTGTCCATCAATGCTATCATGACATTAGTGTGTTTGTTAGGGAGAAGGTAATTAGCAGAGTGTAGCATGAAATTGTATACTTTCCATGTTAATTTTGAGGCCAAGGCCACTTTTTTTAACATTTTGTTTACAACAATGTCACACATATTTCATCCTAATAAGCTGCCACCATTATGTGAGTCAAACATTTTGTATATATTAAAATATATCTGAACATTTTGTACTTACTGTTTGTTTGATTGGTAAGAAGCACCAACAAACCTTTCAAAAACAAGAATATGCTTGTGCTGGCCTGCAAAACAGCAATAGAACAGGAATGAAAGCCAAGGTCAGGTAATGTGATCATCAATGCTATAATCAACCTATTGGTGTGTTTGTTAGGGAGAAGGTAATTAGCAGAGTGTTGCATGAAATTGTATACTTTCCATCTAAAAATAGAGGCCAAGGCCACTTGTTTTAACATTTTGTTTACAACATTTTGTTTACAACAATGTCACAAATATTTCATCCTAAAAAGCTGCCTCCATTATGTGAGTCAAACATTTTGTATATATTAAAATATATCTGAACATTTTGAACTTACTGTTTGTTTGATTGATAGGAAGCACCACAAAAAACTCCACTTCAATAATCTGCTTGGCCTGCCCTGCAAAATAGCAAATGAACAGGAAGGAAAGCAAAGTCCAGGTGGGTTTAAAAGCCTGATTTTATTAATAAACCAGGTGTACATTCTCTTCCTAATTGCAGAGCACAGAGTACTCGTCTTATCCGCGACAGCCGCCATGTTTTTGGTGGGAGAGGCAACCATTACACACACAGGTGTCTGAAAGATCAGCGTGTGATGTTAGCGCGGCCATACTTGCTGAGAGAACCAAACACAGCGCAGAATACTTCCATTTTGTGAGAGGAAGAGTTGTAGAAAAAATGAAGGCCGCAATCTTTAGCAGCCGGGAGTTGTGAGTGCTGACCGAGGGCATGGATAACGTGCCCTCGAGCCACTATATCTGGAACGAGATCAAGCTGCGGGCATACCAGAGGGTCCGCAGACACCTCCGCCTGCGATATAATAAATCTCGCAGCATCGACCAGCTCCGCAGGTGTCAGCCCCAGCTGCTGGATGAACTGTGTCAGGAGATTATAAGAAGTGAGTTCTCTATTAATCGCCAAAACCATGTGTACACATATATCATATATATATATATATATATATGTTTGAAAATATGTTCACCCTAATCACCTGACATGGCCTACATAACAATGTGCAAGCACACTATAAAGGTCATTCCCTTCCAGTGCACCCAAAATGCTTTGGCTCCTGTCGCCTACATTTTTCTGCTGACAATTTACTGACCTAAATGTTTTTGTGAGAAACTTCTGAACATTAAGGGTGGTTTTTGGAATCAGGCTTTCCAACTCTTGACCCGAGTGCTGTAACTTGCTGACCTAACCTTAAAAACAGATTGGAGTGGCAGATGTGTTGGTATTATTGACCAAACATTTAAAAGGCAGGTTTTAAAACCCAAACACCTTAGCGTTTTTACAAATTATTTGAAGGTCCCATAAGGTGCAAACAGATTACATACTGTACTATATATAGCTAATCTATCATTAATTAACTGGCAAGTTACAATGAGAGGTAATCCCAACAAAGGCTGATTTCCAAAGTATACTCATCAACCAAAGTATTTGAGATCCCTCCACTAATTCAGTGGCCCTGTATAGAGAGAACTAATTCACATCATTACCAGCCCCATGGCAGTTTGCAGACTTAAATTCCCTAACATTGCAACACAGACTACTGTGTGTGGTAGTGTGGTAGTGTGGTAGTCAACACATGTAACTGTGGAGCAACCATGCAAACTCCACACAGATAAGACTATAGTCATGACTCGAACTCCTGCCCCCAGTGCTTTGAGAGCAAAGTACTAACCACTAGCCTACTGATATATTCCACTTCCCTATACCAAAAACAAACATTTGTGACAGGTCATGTGATATGCTTTGCGTGTATCATGTTTAGCTCATAACTTGTAAAGTAGGTAATATTTGTATCTGCTGGCAAGGAGAACGTATTTAAAAATGTCTGATCACATGATTATCGTACTACTATTCATTTTTAATGCTGTTGAATCGGTTTACAATACCCTTTTTATTTGTGCCTTGTTTCCAACAGACCGGGCACGGTTGGAACGCCGCCAACAGCAGCAGCCCCGCCAGCTAGTTGTAGAGGAGGAGGAGCAGGAGGAGCAGCAGCAGCCGCCACCGGTGGTGGAGGAGGAGGACCAGCTGTGGCAGCCGATGTTGGTTGAGGAGGAGGAGGACCAGCAGCACCAGCCGGTGTTGGTTGAGGAGGAGGAGGACCAGTAGCACCAGCCAGTGTTGGTTGAGGAGGAGGAGGACCAGCAGCACCAGTCAGTGGAGGTTGAGGAGAAGGAGTACCAACAGCACCAGTCGGTGGAGGTTGAGGAGGAGGAGGACCAGCTGCGCCAGCCGGTGGTGGTGCTGGAGGCGGAGAGTCCAGAGGAGAGTCTGGAGGAAGCAGCATCCAGCCAAGAGGTAGAGGCCTTTGGAGATAGTAAGTATTTGCTATAACTGCTGGACATAATTGGATAACATTGAGATGTCCATTGTCCTCGTAAAAAAAACCTGCTGTCACACATGTTGATTAAATGGTGGCCTAAATGTCACAGGTTTAAATGGCCCTATAAATTTAAATTTCTTTAACCACTCAAACCACAGCCAGAGCCATCATAGCACATGGGCACGCAGGGCAGGGCAACACAAATGTGGCCGATAGCCTTGTCAACTTGTCAGTGTATGAATCTTTTTTTTTTAACTTCAAATCTAAACCAAATTATTTTAACTTCCTGTGAGTGGTTGTGTAGGTAGTGACCCACAGTACTGCTTTGCCTTGGGGCCTATTATGCTGTTAAGACCACCCTGTCCACGCCCCTCTCCCCGGGGCACACCAGAATGTAGAACATCTATCAAAGTGCAACACCAAAGCCTTATCAAAATCTATTGTGCGGCCAAATGCATTTGTACCTAGAGGACTAACATTTGAAAGTAATGTAACAGTAGAGATCTCTAGTAAATCCTGTCTGTTTGACAAAATAGGTTTACATGTATTTTAATAATTTTTTTTTTGGCTTCTTTCAGCACCCATGGAGGAATCCCCAAATTGGCCTACCCAACCAGCAACTGTGGGTGAGCTTATGGGCCACATGCTCCAATTTGCGACGGACTTGGAAGCCCTCCAGAACCAGCAACGCCAATTGATAGGCGATTTGCGTTTTAAATTGGCCTACTGGGCCTCATTTTTGTAAATATTTTTTTATTTTTGTTTTTTATTTTAATGTACATATTTGATGCTTTTTTGTACATAGTGGTTCGGCATTACAAAAGTTTTAAAATATATAAGTTGTTTAAAAAAAAAATTGGTGTGTGTTTCTTTATTCATTTAATTACCCAACATGTGGGCGTACGGCAAAAAGAGAAAGTATATAATATTCCAAAAAGAGTAACATTTAAATCAGATGGTTTGTTTAGAAGTCTATCATCATTTCGCTAGCAGAAAAGGTTTAGAATTACTCTTTGCATGTCATCCAAAAGGAACATGTGCCCTCCACCAACAAGCCACCCCTATAAGAGGTATTGCATCTGTAGACCCTGTGTGCAAGATAAAGTCCAAAAAGTCAATCGCCCCCGCTTGTTACCAATTTCCCCACATCATGTGTCATTGTAATGATAGTTCAACGTTATGTTCAAGTGTCAGAGCAAAGCCAATCACACATTGAAGAGATCATCGAAAGTGTACCCAGAAGTGGCATCAGTGCTGTAAGGCAGAAGTGCAAGTGATGCAAAGCTCCATGGTACTGGAGTGTGGTGGGCGTCCTGTTTGGATAAAGCTGAGTACATGACATAACCTGTACGCCGTGGATCCAGATGAAAGTCGGTTTGCAGGCAATGTTGCATTTAACTCCAAGGAGGCTGTCCCCTGCAACCCCCCCAACACTTAGTCCATTCATAGTAATAAATGTCAGCATGCACATGATAATGTGCATGTGAAGTGTGGGCCCTGAGGCTTTTTTAAAGTTCCCACCAAAAAAATTATTTTCTTACAATACAGGATAAATATGAAGGCATATTTTACAATGTGGTTGAGCGTGTTGAACAAATCAAAATTACAACATAAAACCATTGTGTCAAGTTCCTGCATTTCTTGTTAGCATAATGATTACAGTCAACACATTAGTTACGGGTATGCTTGGTATTTTAAACTTATGGCTGCTGTGTTGTGAGTCCAAAGTGCTAACCACTGAGCTACCTGTGAGATTGCTGTTTTGTCAGTAATTTGTGTGTATAATGAAGAGGAAGAGTGCTATGATATGTCATTTGCCTGTGTAGCATGCATGCTGTATTGTTGGTGTTCTTCATGCATTCTCAAATCTAAGGTTGTGCTAGTGGGTAGGTGTCTCACTTTCCCTAAAGTCATTCATGAGTTCTAATCCAGACAGAAACCCTTTATCTGTCCTGGAGGTTGTATACACACGTGTGTGAATCCTTTATGGAAGAGTATGCTAAGCATTTTTCATAAAAGCCAGATGGATCTATACAACATACATTTAGATATATTCCATTATTCATATGCTTTTAATGTAGCCATGTCCATACATTTTGCGTACTATACAGCGACTTGAAATCCTAAACACAGAAACGCCGTCAACAATGTGTGTTTTAGTTTAAAGTGTGTATTACCCTAATTAATAGCAAACGATAAACATCGTTCACACTGTTCCACACTATTACTATTTGCCACTGATTAATCAGTACAGAGCTATCCTGTGAAAATAAGCCACAGGCATTGTGTTGCGTTATGTGTAAACAAACTGTTCGGCCCTCCCACATTGGGCGTGACGTATACATTGTTTAGCTTCCCGTCGATTGCTTGAGATCCGTCGCTTGTGCTTGTACCATGTTTAAAGATCCGCAGGTGGGTGTTTTTAATTGCGTTTGCGCTGCTTATTTCCGTCCCTTAATTGTAGAAGACCACAGGAGGGTGTGTTTTTGCTGTTTGAGGTATTTATTTCACTCGCGTAAGTGTCTGCGTCACTCAAAGTATGCAACGCAGATACGTATGCGTTTACGTACCTTGATGAATCGGGCCCATTGTATGAAAGCCACAAATAAAGGAGGTGGCAAGAAAAAATATATGTATGTCTGCTGAAGAAAACAAATACCATACAGGAGCGGAGGACACATGCCAGGAACTCACAGCTGCATAGCTCCTCTACTGTGGTATCTGTGTCAAGAAGGGTGCCAGATATTTAACATATACATAGTATTGAAAGTGGAAATTTAGAAGTGGCAGTATGAAATTTTAGAAGCAGTGGAATGGAAAATGATAAGTGAATGTCAAAACAGTAGGAGAAATGGTGGTATGGCATAGCCCCATACACCAGCCCACTTCGACTACTGTGTTTTGCACCAAAACATGCTGTTTCACAGAATTGAAAAGTTCCAGCAATAAAATCATCAAGTTTAGATTTTGCTTCACCACACCAAAGAACTCCATTCCACGCTGATTTTTTTTAAATCGTATTTTGTGGAATTTGAATAGAGTTGGGATGATGGTGGTCACTTCATCCTGCATTGAGGTGTGTTTGGAATAGGATGTAGAACACAAATAGAAATGAGAGAACATTTCAAAATTGTTAAGCTAAATATCCACCCCAATGCAGTTCTGGTGATTCCACTTCACTGAAATATGTTACCAGCAAATTTTCCAGGGAAGGGAAAATGCAATGCCAGGCACCATATTAAAATTTTGATAGGAGCCTGTTGATGCTGCTCTAGACTCCAATGAACCCCGCCCCCCCCTCCCCCCCACTTTGCTCTCAACAGAGCAGGACGAGGGCCTCTTCTGCCCATGCTTAGTCCAGCTCGTGCACCCATTGCACATGTAACTTCAAGCTCCTCTTGTAGTTTGTAGGAGTAGTCTGTGACTCTCCTGGGCACAATGACTTAGTGGTTCGCACTTCTGCCTTACAGCACTGAAGTCATGAGTACATAAGTTTATATGTTCTCCTTGTGTTTGCATGGGTTTCCTCCCACACTCCAAAAGACATACTGATAGGTTAATTGGCTGCTATTAAATTGACCTTAATCTCTCTCAAGCTGTGTGTGTATATTATTTAATTTAGACTGCAAGCTCCAAAGGCTCGGGGACAGATGTGAGTAAGTTCTCTGTATTGCACTGCGGAATTAGTGGCACTATATAAATGGTTGATGACGATGACACCATAATATTGGTTACTGGAATTCTCTGCTGCAGAATTAGATTTTTATTAGTCAATTTTATTCTCACAATTATTAGCAAAAAACATACTGACATTGATGAATATATGCATAAATCCCAAAATGATTTAAATGGAAACTTTGAAGGAAAGAATCTGTAGTTGATGCATCCAAATTATGACAATATAGTTTTTGTATTGCTCCACACAGTGTTGTCCAGTAGAATTATTGACAGGAAACCTGATGTACTGTATACAGAAAAAATAGTCACCTAACATATTAGTCTTATCTCAAATAATTTACATTTATAATATTTTGTGACACTTTTACATATATTTGTCAGTGTAATAAACTTGCATTTTTTACTTTAAAATCAGGATTTTCACCTTAATTGAATATGTTTTAAAAAATATTAACCTCACCTCGTTAGTACTTCATTGTGGGTGCTCTATTAACTCCCCTATTTATTGAATTCAGAAGGGACAAAAAATGTATAATTAGTGGGGACATTTGCTGGCTGTTATAATAATTTCTGTTCATTGTAGAAGGGAGGAGTCCATTACAAGGATAGAAATGACAGTCAGCTCCTGATTGAAAGAGAGACACAGGCATACAATCAGGAACTTTAATCACTTCTGGCAAACATGTAACATTTTATCTTTTTAATATTAATTTAAGCACAGTCATTTGACTAATAATTAATTAATGCATTGCAATTCGTGTATTTTATGCTTCCTGGCAACTTTACTGATAACATTACAATTATTGCATGCACACGTAATACAGTTTCTAAGGCTCTTGTTGCAGTCAATAATAATGCACTTATTATTATATAATAAGTACAAATTCACTAGCATAAAGAAATTACAGAATACAGGTTCAGAACTCCTCAAGTATTGTGTAGGCAGAGTTGGCTTAATCAATAGAATACAATGAATGCCGTAACCTGCTGTATGAGTCACACCATTTATTGATACATAACAAACAGGATCTTAAAATGCTTTAAAATGCTTAACAGTTGATGATGTAACTATAACCCCTTACTCTTATCCTTAATACTATAATGTAAATAAAGGACACCACAGGAAACTTGTTGGCAAATAGAAAGTAATTTATTTAACTTGGCAAACACGCTGTCACGAACAATGTAATAAGAAGGCCTTACCTGCTGGTATCTACGCGAGGAGGTGCGGAGTCTAACCACGTCCCAGGTTTTCACCAGGGAACCCCGCGAGGAGTTTTGGACTTAGCCGCTGAGACGTGTCGATCGCGGTCCTCCCAGATAGCTACCAGTGAGGTCTGGTGAACAATCGTAGTCGACAATCCTGGGTCAAAACCGAGCAGGCAATACGGTACAGAGGAGTCAGGCAGGAGAATAGTCAGGTAGCCAGGGATTAGAGCCAGGAGATCAAAACAGGAACCAGGGAGAATCCGAAGAGAGTGGTCAGGCAGGCAGGGGTCAGAATCCAGAAAGTCACCAGAATAAATATATCCTTAAATATATATATCAAGCACTGGAGCCAAGAGACAGGCTAGGAGACTAAATACTCTGGCACCCTAGTGATGCCAGAGTCTAGTTTAAATAGTGGGGCCAGAACTACCATTGGTTGGAGTGGAGGTTGTCTAGCATGCACACTTCCTGTGAAACCGGAAGTGACATCTCGTTGCCTAGCAACGGGACGAGTGGCTGCAGAGAGGGCATCCATCACGCAGCAGGTAAGAGTGCGGGACGGCGTCTGACACACGCTATATGGTGGAGTGAGAACACTGTAAGCAGATCGGCAAAAGTCCAATCACAATCCGGGTATCCCTTCGCTGGTCTCATATCCTTGGTACATCAATACTTATACACCATTTTACCTGAATGTACCCTTGTCATTTTTCTTAAAATGGGGTCAATAATCCCAGGCATTCCAGAACCCGAACTCTTCTGGGCTAATCATAACGAAACCACAAGCCAGCCCCAATGTGTGGTACTTGCACTAAACCTAAGCCAATTCTTTGAAGGGAATGGGATCCAAACACCTCACTACAACTTTTGTGTGCCCCACTAAGCTTGCCAGACAATTTTACTGTGTTCTCCTGCCACGACAGGTTACCTCCTGAACCTAGGCCCACCACAATACTCCCTACTAATAACCCCAACTAAACTGCAATATATCTCCCCAATAAATAAAACCATCCTCCGTCAAGTGCACTCCTTCAAGCCTGTAGAGACCAGGGTTCTGAAACCTAATGAAGGGGACCTCAAGCCAAATACCCATCAAGCGGAGAAACTGGGCCACTATCGAAATTACCTTCCTATGCAAATGGTCAACTACCCATCCTTAAAGAAAGTACTGCTACACCTGCCTATGTATTATAATGGATCTGCACAGCAACAAACAAGGCCAGGAGGTATACACCCATGCCAGGTCAGGCTGAACAGGATCAACTCCACTGACTTCACATGGCCAAAGTCATTCCCACCAAGGTGGATAAACTAGATATGGGACACCCCATACTTGCCAATTTTTCGTGATAGGACCCCTCTAAATCTAGGCCACCTCAACCCCTGCTGCCCCAACCAAGACACATCCACAGGGTGCGGAAAGGCAGAAGTATCCTGTGCTGCCCAATGCAAAGCGGCCAATGACCCAGATCTGCAGGGGAGTCCCAAGCACTGTAAGACAGCAAACGCAAGTCAATGTTAAATACCCTACAACAATACAGAATCACTGCAAACTGACAGAGAATGGAGACAAAAGAGTAGGTAAGAAAAACAAAACAAGAGAAACAGAGGAGGTAAAGGAAGGAAAAAACGGGCGACACAGACTAAGGTAAAAACCATCAAAACCTCATGGTGCCAATAGCCAATCAGGCCCACTTTAGAGGAAAAATCTGGAAAAATCCCTTTGTGCCCCTGTTCCCAAGAGAAGCAAGAAAGGTGGAGAAAACAACAGCAGCGTTCAAGACAAATTCAGTCACAACCCGCACTGGGCAAACCGAGCAAGAGCAACTGTGACAGAGTGAGAGAGTAACCCATCGCCAGCTACTCAACTGATTTGACTTGGAGTGATGCACCTGCATGAGATGGAACCCGTGGCCAGGACCATGTACTCAGCCAGCATTTCAGATAACCGAGTGGACCACCAAATGTCTACCAATTTGCTCACCCTAAAGGCCCAAAAGAATAACATGGTAAAAGCAGCGTCAAATAAACTTTACTCAAAGCCTTCATGTGCAACACTGGCAAGTGCCACCAGCAAGCCTTCCAGAATCATGGTGTCAGAATCACTAGGTGGAATTGATGATAACTGCCAGCAGTTGGCGCTACTGAGTACTGAGGCGCGGAGTCTAATACGCCCCTGGTTTTCACCAGGAACCCCCGCAAGGAGGTATGGACTTCGCTGCAAGGGACGTGCAGGTCGCGGCCCTCAGTATCAGTCAGCTGGCGAGGTAACAATTAAGGGAGCGGTGAGAGCCCACCAGGATGCAGGATGGAAGAGTAGTCAGCAAGCCGGGTCAAAACCAGAGGAACGGATATAGCCAAATCAGAAGCAGAAGAATGGTTAGGAAGCCGGGTCAATACCAAATATCAGTCTAAGCCAGAATCAGGAACCAAGGAGAAGTCAGGAACAAGCCGGGGTCAGAATCCAAATAACAGCAACACAGGAACAAACGCTGGAGCAAGGCTGAAGACCTAATATTCTGGCACTAGACATGTTTTAGAGGCTGCCTTATATACCCTAAGGTGCCTCCTGATAGGGTTAGGGAGATTTTGGCGGTAAGACATGCTGGCTGCAGACAGGTGAGCAGAGATAGCGCCCCCCTGCTAGGCAACAGGACGGGGTTGCTTGGAAGGTGTAGGCGTCTGTCTCCTGCACCAAGTGTCAGTGCCTGACAGTACTCTCCCCTTTCTTCTTTTTCAGGGCTTGCAAGGTCGCCTCTCTCTCCTTCTTGAATTTGGCCAATAAGTGAGGGGCATGTATCTCTTGTACATCGATCCAAGATCTCTCCTCGGGGCCATAACCCCTCCAGTCAACAAGATATTGGTGGCGACCCCTGGAGATCCGGAAATCCAGAATCTGATTGATCTCATATTCTTCCCTATGATCAGTCTTTACTGGGACCGGGGGTGGTGTTCTTTTGACAAATCTGTTGAGAACGAGGGGTTTAAGTAGAGCAATATGAAACACATTGTGAATCTTGAGTGATGGAGGAAGAAGAAGTTTGAATGTCACGGGATTTATAACTTGAGTTATTTGAAAAGGTCCAATATAACGGGGTGCGAGCTTCATGGTGGGAACTCGAAGTCTTAAATTCCTTGTGGATAACCACACTTTGTACCCAACTCGAAGTCTGGGGACTGGTCTACGGCGACGATCGGCGCTAGCTTTGTAGCGCGGGAGGATTCCAATAATTTGGACTTCGCCTGAGACCATATTTGAGAAAAGTCCTGAATGAGATTCTGCATGGCCGAAAGTGCTGAACCAGGTTGGGAAAGTTCAGGAAGGAGAGGGTGAAACCCATAGGTAAGAAAAAATGGAGACGAACCAGTAGATACATGCACCTGGTTATTATGAGAAAAATCTGCCCAACACAAGAAACGACTCCATTCAGCCTGATTACCCGAAGAGTAGGTCCTGAGAAATTGTTCCAAGTCTTGGTTGACCCTCTCCGTTTGGCCGTTGGTTTGAGGGTGGTACCCTGAGGAAAACTTTAGATTGACCCCAAACTCTTTGCAGAATGATCTCCAGAACTTGGACACAAATTGTACTCCTCTATCCGAGATAATATCCTGGGGACAGCCGTGAAGACGGAAAATCTCCTTGATGAAGAGGTTAGCAAGGATAGAAGCCGAAAGGAAGTCCCTTGAGAGGTATGAAATGTGCCAACTTGGAGAATCTATCCACTACCACCCAGATAGAATTGAATCCATGGCTAGCTGGTAAATCGGTGATGAAATCCATAGAAATACTAGTCCATGGTCTCTCTGGAATAGGAAGTGGTACCAAGGGTCCTGCAGGAGACTGCCTAGGTGTCTTGTGTCTGGCACAGATTCCACATGCGGCAACATAGGCCTTAACGTCCGCCCGGATAGAGGGCCACCAATAATGCCTAGAAATCAACGAGAAGGTCTTCTTGACACCCGCATGCCCGGCAAGCAGAGAATCATGGGCCCACTTGAGAGCCTTAGGCCGAACCATTAAAGTGAGAAAGGAGCAACCAGGAGGAGGAACCTTGGTTGAAGTTCTGGTGAGGGCCACAATGGTAGTAGGATCCAAGATGGTTCTGGGGGTGGGGGCGGGTTGAAGATCTTTATCATCTAATGACCGGGAGAGAGCATCCGCCCTGATATTCTTAACCCCAGGTTAAAAGGTCAAAATGAGATTAAAACGGTCAAAAAACAAGGACCAGCGGGCCTGACGTGGGTTCAGACACTGAGCTGTTTGCAAGTACGTTAAGTTCTTATGGTCTGTGTAGACAGTAACAGGATGCTCAGCCCCCTCTAGCAAATGTCTCCACTCCTCTAGTGCTGTTTTTATGGCCAATATCTCTTTATCCCCGATACCATAGTTTAATTCGCTGGAGGTATATCTTCTGGAACAGAAACCACAGGGATGAAACTTTCCATCGGAATCTTTCTGTGAAAGAATGGCCCCTATGCCAATGGAGGATGCATCAACTTCAACAAAGAAAGGCAGAGACAAGTCAGGTTAATGACTGGAAGGCACTGAGGGCTTTGGCAGACCATGATTTTGCTGCTCCCTTGCGGGTGAGAGCAGTAATGGGAGAGATGAGTGTTGAAAAGTCTTGGATAAAGTGCCGATAATAATTGGCAAAGCCAATAAAGCGTTGGATCGCCTTAAGGCCCAATGGTTGTGGCCAATTAAGAAAGGCAGCCACTTTCCCAGGATCCATGGAAAGACCAGCACCGGACACAATATATCCCAGGAAGTGGATCTGAGAGGCTTCAAAGACACACTTCTACAGTTTGCAGCAAAGGTGGTTGGAACGTAGTCGAGAGAGAACCTCCTTGACGTGACCTCTATGGGATTCTAAGTCTCTGGAGTATATAAGTATGTCATCCAGATAGACAACAACTGAGAGATAGAGTAGGTCTCGGAAGATGTCGTTAATGAACTCCTGGAAGACCGCTGGGGCATTGCAAAGGCCAAAAGGCATCACCAGGTATTCATAGTGGTCATCCCGAGTGTTAAAAGCAGTCTTCCATTCATCGCCCTCACGAATCCTAATCAAATTATAGGCGCCCCTGAGGTCTAGTTTGGTGAATATTGTGGTACCTTTGATCCGATCGAATAACTCGGAAACCAGGGGTATGGGGTATCTGTTCTTCACGGTAATGGCATTGAGAAGTCTGTAGTCGATGCATGGTCTTAGAGAACCATCCTTCTTCTTTACAAAAAAAAATCCTGCACTGGCAGGTGAGAAAGATTTTCTAATAAATCCTCGTTCGAGGTTTTCAGATACATACTCGGTCATAGCTCGAGTCTCAGGGAGGGACAGAGAGTACAATCTGCCACGAGGAATCCTTTCTCCAGGAATAAGTTCAATGGAACAATCACAAGGACGGTGGGGTGGAAGAGTCTCAGCGGCAGTCTTACTGAAGACATCCACGAAGGCAGCATATTCAGATGGCAACCCAAGACTGGGTCTGAGAGCGTGACATCTAATAGGTAGGTTATTGAGGCATCGATCAGCGCAGAGCGGACCCCAGGAAGTAACCTGAGCATGATGCCAATCAAATTGGGGTGAATGGTCCCTTAACCAGGGTAGTCCTAATATTACCGGATTAACAGTCTGTGGAAGGACTAGAAACGAGATCCATTCAAAATGGAGGAGATCAACTTGCAGTCGGATCGGCCGGGTGGCCTGAGAGATAGATCCATTGGCCACTCTGTTACCATCCACCGCTGTCAGAACCAAGGGTTGCAATAATGATTCCAGGGGGAGATGAAGGTTAGATGCTAAGGATGCAGAAATAAAGTTTCCAGCTGCCCCTGAATCCACGAAGGCCCAAAGGGAGACCGGACCCTGGGAAGCATGGATGATAATTGGCATCAAAAAGCCAGTTTTGTCTGGAGAATAAGGGGAAGATGTACTCAGTCCTAGACCAGCTTTCCCGGCACCGACTAGGATCTGGCGTTTCCTCGGTCTCTTGGGACACTGAGATAGAATGTGAGAGGGGTCAGCGCAGTAGAGGCATAGATGGTTTTTAAACCTTCGTTCCCGCTCCTCCACAGCTAGACGCGAACGCCCGATCTGCATGGGCTCCTCAGGTAGAATTGGTGGGTTATGAAAAGTGGAGACCAAACGTGGACTAGCCCGGCGAGATTGTTCTCGTTCCTGATTACACTCCAAATACCGGATATCGACCTTGATGCATAAGGAGATCAGATCATCTAGGGTAGCTGGTAAATCACTGGAGACCAACTCGTCCTTGATCCGATCTGTCAGCCCCTGCCAGAAGGTAGCTATAAGGGCCTCATTATTCCAGTTCAGTTCAGAGGCGAGAGTTCTGAACTGAATCGCGTACTGACCAACGGGAAGGCTTCCCTGACGTAGCTTCAAAATGTTGGAGGCCGCAGAGGCAACTCGACCAGGCTCATCGAACACTTTTCTGAAGCTTTGTATGAAGGAGGATGGATTTTGTAACAGGGGGTCATTATGCTCTCATAGAGGAGAGGCCCAGGCAAGCGCTTGATCCGTGAGTAACGAAATAATATATGCTACCTTGGCTGGTTCTGAAGAGAAATTTCCTGGTGATAGCTCGTACTGGATAGCACATTGGTTGTGAAACCCTCTGCACTTTCTCGGATCACCACCAAATTTTTCGGGAGGTGGGATGCGAATCCCTTTAGTAGGATTAGGTGCAGCTGGAGAGCCGACAACGGGGGGTGCGGGAGCAACAGATACTCCGGGAGGAGTCAGGGTTCTCTGGAGGGTATCCAAGTGCGTAGCCAGTCCCTGAAGGCATTGCAGGAGCTGAGTCTGGTTAACCTCTTGTTGATCAACTCAGCGAGTCAGGTGCTGCAGGAGGTCAATAGCAGAGAGATCACCGGTGCCTTCGGCATTTGACATGGCAGAGTATACTGTCAGAATCACTAGGTGGAATTGATGATACCTGCCAGCAGTTGGCGCTACTGAGTACTGAGGCGGGGAGTCTAACACGCCCCTGGTTTTCACCAGGAACCCCCACAAGGAGGTATGGACTTCGCTGCAAGGGACGTGCAGGTCGCGGCCCTCAGTATCAGTCAGCTGGCGAGGTAACAATTGAGGCAGCGGTGAGAGCCCACCAGGATGCAGGATGGAAGAGTAGTCAGCAAGCCGGGTCAAAAACAGAGGAACGGATATAGCCAAATCAGAAGCAGGAGAATGGTCAGGAAGCCGGGTCAATACCAAATATCAGTCTAAGCCAGAATCAGGAACCAAGGAGAAGTCAGGAACAAGCCGAGGTCAGAATCCAAATAACAGCAACACAGGAACAAACGCTGGAGCAAGGCTGAAGACCTAATACTCTGGCACTAGACATGTGTCAGAGGCTGCCTTATATACCCTAAGGTGCCTCCTGATAGGGTTAGGGAGATTTTAGCGGTAAGACATGCTGGCTGCAGACAGGTGAGCATAGATAGCGTCCCACTGCTAGGCAACAGGACGGGGTTGCTTGGAAGGTGCAGGCGTCTGTCTCCTGCACCAAGTGTCAGTGCGGAGACGGCGCCTGACACATGGGGTTAATCAGCCACCTGCCATCAAGAACAATGGGGACCTCTTATGCCATCCTCGCAGTGCCCTAGAGGTCAGGACATTTGGACACATCAACATGACCATACAATTTGGAGGAAAAAAAAGATACCCGCCAGAGCAGCGGACATTGCCGATTTCGACTTACCATCGGTATAACCAGCCCACACAAACTCTAGTATCCACTTGCCCCAATCTTCACCACCTCCATGAACAGCATCTTGGAAAATGAGCCACTCTCATAAGGTGTCACGAACACGCTCCCAGCTCCCGTGACTTTGGGGTGTTTGCTGCATGAGGTCACACACAATTTCAGCCCGCAGTCTCTCTCACCTATCACACAGGTTCTAGACCTACGGAATTGCCCCCAAACACAGTGCTCTCAGACCCACAGACACTTCAGGTTCTGCCACCACCTATAGAGTACAGGCAATAGGACCCCAATATACTGTCCCCCACTGGCACACAGCCTTCTGGCTTGTCTGGGCCTGCGTCATGTTCTCATGTACCAACCCTGTTACAGTGTGCACTTTGTCTCTAATCCTCATGTCCTCTAAGTTAAAGCCTGAGGGAAAAATGGCCTGGGATTCCTGACACTGCACTTCTAGGTGGGGACATACAGTAACAGGGTTGCTAGGCCCCTCAGCTACCCTCTGTGTGTTGCTCACTGACTGAGTCTCCTTGTGGGGGCAGCATGCAAAACCGCCTCCCTCCCCTAGAAACACATCTAAGTGGGAACCCCTTACGTCTGGCACAGCAGAATACCTACTTCCACTCTGCCCTGCTCCCCAGTTACAACATTCCCTGTCAATGGGACACACTATGCAATTCTTATCTTTCGGGCTACGGAACAGGACACTCCACTCCCCCATGGACTCATCTATCTGGGGGTGTAGAGTAACAGGGAGTTTGGGCCCCTCATCTATCTCCTCTAAGCTGTTAGACGGCTGGCTAAGTGAGTGTGGGCTAGCCACTGACCCCCCTGTCTCTATAGAAAACTCAGATGAATGGTCAGAACTCAGATGTAGATCTGAGTGGTGAACATTAAAACTACAGGTCCCAGCAGCAATGTAAGGATTGCTGTCACTCGCTACTTCCCGTTGGTCAGGACTATGTGTCTCACCCACATGCTCAAACTCTCTGTGTGCAGCTGGTTCAGGCACAGAATACACATCTTCACTCTGCCCTCCCTCCCAGTTACCTTGTACAGCATCTCCTGAGCATATTACCTGGGTAGAAACATTGTCTTTCTCTAGCACAACAGAATTAATCACATGGTCATCTGTCCCATTTCTAGTAAGCATAATATCTACACCAGTATCAATGCCAATATCTGCAATAACAGTGTCCGCTGTCCCTATCCCATGACAAGATGTCAGTGTTAACACAGGTTTAGATTCTAATGCAATACTGTTATTGGCATTTTCTTCATTTTACTCATTAGGTACAAAAAGACATTCTCTTTCCTTGTCACCTCCTGGTGCCTGGGAAAAAACATGGTTACTCTCAGCAGGTTCTGGTACTGTAACATGGGTGGCATTAAAATCATTACACACTTCAGGTATAATATGGCATTTCCGTTCCCTGTCATGTCCTGCTGCCTGGGAACAAGCGTTGGTATTCTCAGCTGATTCTAACACAGTGGCATTAGCATCATTACCTACATCAGATATAATAAGACATTCCCTCTCCCTGTCACGCCCTAGTTTACACATTTCAGGTGCAACTGAACAGACCTTTTCCTTGTCACCTCCTGCTGCCTGGGAACAAACTTTGGTACTTTCAGTTGATTCTGACACGGTAACAGGGGTGGCATTGACTTCATCATTACAGACATACTGAGACAGCATTCTTCCTAAATCTGTCCCCAGTAACACATTTATAGGCATATTATCTGATACCCCAACATCTTTTATACCTCTTCCTCTTCCAGCACCCCAATCAAGGTAAACTTTGGCTACAGGTACAGTAAGGTGAATTCCACCCACCCCTTTCACAGAAATACATCCCTCCCTCACCTCAGAGCTAAACAGATACACTTTCAAAACTTCATCCGCAGGCAAACGGCAAAAACCAGGACTAAAGATGTTTGTTGACACTGGTGTTTGGTTGTGGGTTTGGTTTTGGATCTGTATTAACTTTGTGTTTTGGTTTTAGTTCTGATTTTGGCAAAACCACCTCATGTGTTTTGGTTTTTGTGTTTCGATCTGTATTTTTTTTAAAAAATGGCTAAAATTTGGTCAAATCAAACAATATGGGTCTTTTTTTGATCTTACATTATTAATAACCTCAATAACACTAATTTTCAATCATTTCCAGTCAATTTTGAACACCTCACAGATGACAATATTACTTACATCCACTTCCGGCCAAAGACTGCAGTGAACTGGTTGGATACTAAGCGACAGAGCAATGGGCAAACACACAGCAGTTCATAGCACATCTAGGAAACATTGCTACACAGCAGTAGCAGAAAAAAAAAGTTGTGGTAGATGGAATTGTCCTTGTTCCCACCCACCCACCAATATGTTAAAAAGGTTTAACAAATTCACACAGAAACAGGACGGGTAACAGGTACAGTTTAACAAACCAAGCATTTCAGTGAGAAAGAGTGCCACTTTTTTTTATATATTTTTTTGAAACTGCATAGACAAGTAAATGAACATACTCAGTTTAAGCAATAACACTGTACATCTGAAACATAAATGTCATGACACTTTAACAATGATGAAAATTATCACTTTCAACAACACGGAAGTATAGACAGCTGAGCGAATTTCAAATGTAAAACAATCAGCGGTGGTTTTGTATTTTTGAGAAAGGGAACGGGATAGGAGAAAAAGGGAAGGTGAAGGTCAGGGGGGAGGGGAAGAGGGGGGGGTATTAACCTCTTAATCTATTAGAGTTACAAATCAAGAATTTCCCGGGATGGAGGATTGTTGCCAATTAAACCAGGGTGACCACACTTCCCTAAATTTTGGTAAGGTATCATTCAACAGGGCAGAGATATGCTCCATATAGGAGATAAACCAAATACGGTTAATCAGTTCTGCTTTAGAAGGGGCCGTGGGTTGTTTCCAGGCTCTTGCTCTAAGTAGTTTGGAAGCTTGGTAAATGTGTGCAATTAAGCAATTTTCAGCTTTTCTTATAACAGGGATGGGCTGGTTAAGTAGGATCTGAGTAAGCTTCTTACTAACTTTAATCCCTGTGGCTTTTCGAGAAAGAGTGCCACTTTTGTGACTGAAATGCTTGGTTTGTTTGGGCACTGACAAAATAAGCTACTAATGGGCTTAAGGCAGCTAAGCTAACAGAGATGTCAATGAACTGTAAGACTGCAGCGAGCTGGCTGGTTACTAAGCGATCAAGCAACGGCCCAAACACACTACAGTTTATTGCACATGTAGGAAACATTGCCACACAGCAGTGGTAGAAAAGAAAAATGGTGCAAAAAGGAATTGTCCTTGGGCCCTCACACCCACCCTTTAGTCGGATTGACATAATGTGATTGATTTGCAGCAGACTAGACAAGGTTATAAAGTCGACAATATCATAGCATTGAAAGTATTATTAGGACAATAATTGAAATGTAGATAGTATTTATTAGGCTGACAATTGAAATGAAGTCAGACAGCATTATTCTTAAGTCTAACCCTGTCCCTATTCCTGTCCCTAGACCTGTCCCTATCCTTGTCCCTAGACCTGTCCCTATCCTTGTCCCTAGACCTGTTCATATCCTTGTCCCAAGACCTGTTCCTATCAATATCCATAGACATGTCCCTATCCCTTTCCTTGTACCTGCCCCTAGACCTGTCCCTATTCCTGTCCCTATCCCTATCCCTGTCCCTAGACCTGTCCTTGTCCCTATCCCTGTCCCTAGACCTGTCCTTGTCCCTATCCCAAGACCTGTCCCTAGGCCTGTCCTTAACCGTATCCCTAGCCCTATATAATACTATCCACATTTGAATAGTCTACCTAATAATACTGTACACCAAGTGAATTGGCGACCTAATAATACTGTTGACACCTGAATTGTTGACTTTTGCACAAGTTGATAGACCAAGGCATAAATGTCAAACAGTGCAAGAAGGAATTGTCCTTGAAAATATATTAAAATGGACATGGTCAGTTTTTGAAACCAAGCTTAAGGGACAAGGACTGCCACTTTTGAGCCTGAAGTGCTTGGTACCACCAAGTTTAATAGCTTCTTACAAGTCTGCTTGTTGCGAGGGATGCCAGGAACCGCTGACACAGCTTTGGCGATGAAACTCCAGGGGGTAAATGTATCATACTCTGGTTTCTTCAAGTTGCCGTAAATCGGCGAGATGACAGCTAAAATTTAAAGCGGCGCTGCCTTGTAAAGGGAAACTTGCCTTTACAAGGCAGCGCCACTTTAAATTTTAGCTGTCATCTCGCCGATTTCCGGCAACTTAAAAAAACCGGAGTATGATACATTTACCCCCAGATCTTCCTTCTGACATGGTAGCTGGTCTTTATACCCTCTTTGCCAGGCATCTTGTCCTTAAATCGCAAAACCTATAAACAACAACAATATGAAATGGACTTATTTTTATTTTTTGGGGTTTTTAAATGTAGCATTAAACATTATTACACAACACTTACCTTCAGTGTTACATTGTGGATCACACTTAAGGTATTTTATGGCGGGGGTGGGGATTTAAGTACATTTAAAAAGATATTTCTTCTCTTGTACATGAATACAAACAGTCAATGTTAGATAGATAGACATGGGGGTAATTGACATTTGACTGAACAGATTACAGATAGAAAATTGCCCTGTTGTAAGCAGTATAGAAGCCATAAAATTAGTGTGCACAGCTCTACTTTAGACAGAAAAGATTAAAATAATGTTGGTCATCTCTACAGCTTTTGTTTGAAGTAATTGTTGGATATGAAAATTTGATTAAATGTTGACACCACCAAACAAGAAAAAACATTTGATATTAAGATGGTGAATGGTGAAATGTAACCGCATAATGTACAAAAAATAAAATAAAAAAGGGAGGTTAATTTGAGGCTGATGTATTGTAAATGTGTAAGGGCTATATTTTGTAGCAGTCCAATTTGGAAAAACATACATTGGGGATTAAATATTAGTCTTTCAGGCTTATTTGGGTGTTGCTCACAAGCCAGACCTTGATACATGTCAGCCCTTATACCCTGGGGGTGAGTGCATCTGATTTTAACATTATTTTAATGGGCTTAGAAGCAGAGAGAAAAATAATTTTCTTGCACATTGTACATGCATGTAAAACAATAATTAAATAAAACAAATGTGACCATTAATACTGATGTGAATTTAAGTGGTAATTTTGCAAAATAATATTACTAGTTCAAGTCACTGTTTAGATGAGCATTTACATTGGGGGTGGGGTTTTAGGGTAATAAATTAAAATATCAGTTTTTTTACCGGAGAAACCAAGACTTTATTTTTCAGCCTCGCTAAAGCATGGGGCTCGATTTGAAGTGTTGGGCCCCTCATCACCGTCATCATCCTCTCTCGATTCCTGGTCACCCATGTCCAGTTCCTCTTCTGCCTCTGAAATGGCCTATGTTGATTGAGCTAGAACGGGTTCGGTACTGTGAACCACTGGTTCCTCTTCACTTGAGTCTTGAAGGCGTTGCTCTTCCTCCTGTGAAGAAACATTCCTCCTACCATCACTAGACATACTGTGAGATTAGAGAAGTACCTCCCTCGCTCCATCCGTCTCTCTCCTACTCTGTGCTGCTTCAAACGTGCACTGAAAACTCACCTCTTTCGCAAAGCCTACCAACCATCTACTTAACCACCTCACCTCCTCCACTCGCTCTCCCTTCTCTCTTCTGGCTCCCCTTGTGCCTGGTTCTGTCTACCCTCCTTTAGGATGTAAGCTCACATGAGCAGGGCCCTCTTCCCTCCTGTCTCCTCACCTGTTCTTCGGCTCCATGCTTATTGCAGCAGCCTGCCTGGAGCTTCTGAAGTATTGTTATTTTTGTTTATTGTTCTGTACTGTTTCACCCTGTATAGTCTTCTGTTTGTACTGTGTATGGCGCTGCGAAAATCTTGTGGCGCCTAACAAATAAATGATAATAATAATAATAATAATAATTTGTGCTTTTAAAAAAGCAGTTTTGTTGTTCACTATTAGTTGTCGAATTAACAGCTATACCAACTGTGCACCACTGGTAAAGGAATTCTGGAAGCAGTAACCGGGTCAGCAAAGCCAAATCCACCACAAAAAGCAGCAAGATCATCAGAGTCTTAGAAATGGCATTGTGCATATTTGCGCCTAACATTTTTATAGTAGGGGATTCAAGACGCGAATTGTATCAATTTTATGGTACTCTTTTAGATTTGATAGGATAGTATTAATATATTAATATTTCTAGGACATCATCAGTGAATTAGGAGTTTAAATTTATTTTTATTTTTTTGGTCAACCATGACTTTATTGATAAGACAATTGCATAAGCCTGTTTCTGTACCTGCTCTTTTATTTGAACAACTATGACTTTATTAACAAGACAATCGTATTGGGTTGCTGTGTTTAAGGGAATGTTTTGTTGATAATTGTGGTTGTACAACTATAAAGATAAATGAGCATCGAATAAAAAAATTGGGAATAAAAAATTTGGATATATGTAAATAATGTTTTATTTTTTTTAATAAAACTATTGTAGATATTTACTTATGTCGTTTTAATTAATTTGTCTACAGTTATGTATGATTCGAAATTAGGTAGGTCCATATTTTAGTTAGTAGATATCATTCAGGATCTTTATTTAGTTGATCGTGTTCAGATCTATTTTGATATTTATGTAGTTATTTTCCTATGATTGCGATTATTAAGGTCGTCATTTGTTTTATTAGGTACTTTAATAGTATCACGTTTTTTTTGTGTAGGTATGTTTTATATAGGTTTTTATAATGTGTTGTGATTAAATATGTCGAATTTGTGAGGCAGTAATTGTTCTAATGTCATTATTTTAGCAATGTCTTAATTTATTTGGTCTGGTAAATAATTGCGTCTAAAAATGAAGTATCTTTAATTTCGTGTATAATTTATTGTTGTCGTGTTATTCAGTGTAGGGAATGTGACTACCACCATACAAATGCAAGACAGCTAAAACAACTAATTATTGAACCAAACAAGTGGATGGCCAAATGGCGCTGAATCCACTAAACCAAGCAGAACCTCCCTTACTGAATGGCTGGCACTAAATCTAGCATCAGAGTGACTACACCCCCTCTAGACTCACAATGATGTGCCCGTACAAAATGGCCAAGAGCCACCTATCCTTCAAAGGGGGCAATGACCTGTGGCCAATAAGTGAAAACACATATGTATCTGTTGCTGATCACAGTACTTTCCCATCAACGCTGTAGCCCTTTAATAGGCAAACAGCTCGCCACCAAATGACCAAAGCCAACTCCCTTTCCTCCAATAGATCTTTTCTATGGACAGTCACAAACCATCTTTAGTAAGGTGAACCCCATCTTATCTAAACAAAGGAGCACCTTCTACTGTAATTAAGGGACGTTTATCAACTCCACAGAGAGTCATAGCGACGTTAACCATCAGCCTTAATTGTATTTATTTTGTTTTTATAATTTATACTCCTCGTAATGTTGGCACTACTATTACTTCCTTCTTAAGGATCCCCCAATGTTTCATGAATATTTTCTCTACCTAATGTTGGCCAACATTTTCATGGGTACAATAGGGACATGCTAGATAAAGCAGAAAGGCAGAAAGACAATTGAGTTATAACAAAAGGGAGGATCTATTGACAAAAAAAGATCAAGACAACAAAGAAAGAGTGGGCATTTTTTTAAGCTACAATAGCAATTTTATTCAGGTAGAGAAAATATTCATGAAACATTGGGGGATCCTTAAGAAGGATAGTGTTATTGGCGATATGATTCCGAAGAGACCCCAATTCATATATAGAAAAGCGCCCAACCTGAAAGATAAGCTGGTAAGGAGTGATCTCCCAGATAATGTGAGGCATTCTGTGAGAACGCAAGGTTTCCATAGGTGCGGCCTGTGTGCTGCCTGTAAAATCTGTAAGAGCGAGTGTAGCAAGTACACTAATTTGACACTTAACGGAAAGGATTATAAAATCGAACAATTTATTGCGTGTCATACTAAAAATGTGATCTATGCGATAGAATGTACTTGCAATAAAGTGTATGTAGGAAGAACGACAAGGCCACTTAAAGTAAGACTAAGAGAGCATCTCTATAATATCAAAAAAGGTCTTGATACTCACGAACTTTCGAATCACTTCAAGCTCGTATACTCATGTTTAGGGGCACATGTGAAAAAATGGGGTTTGAATAAAATAGAAGAGAACTGGAAAAATAGAGATTTAACAACTTCTCTAGCGAAATTGGAAATTAAATGTATATATGATATAGATACACTCATCCCCACAGGCCTTAATGCCGATTTCGAACTAAAATGGTTCTTGTGATTTTATGTTTATCTTTTTGATCCTGCTATAATATTAATGATGTACAGAACGAAAGGGACATAAGTATAACCACTCATTATTGTTTTACATTATGAGAAGTGCTATAAGTCTGTTAAAGATTACTAGTTGTGGTATAAATGTCCGTACATTTGTAAGACTATGTTAACCGATAGTTCTGTAACTTGAACTGTGATCGATATTGTGCACTAACAGAAGCTGTATCTCTTTTTTATTTCAGATTGAGGTACATTCATCTAATAAAGAATCTGTGGAAAAGGAGAACTGTCACACTTTTAAGATAGAGGCATACATCTTTGTATTAGTGAGTGTTTAGAATGGGGTGAGGGCACTTTAAGAAACCAGACCTCGCTTTGGATGAGGAGATACTTCCGCACAGCGGGTAATACCAAGCCTCATTTTGGAAATGCTTTGGGAGTTTACCAATTCGTGGAGATATATGAAAGATACTAGAAGGATTTGAACTATTGCACCTTGATAAAGACTTCGAGAGGAAGTTGAAACGCGTTGGTTGATTTTATCCTGAGACCCGATTTCAGATGTACCAGAGGAGACTGTGGTGAGCGGCATCGTTACTTACCTGCTTCATGCGCACATCATTTGTCATTTGATACGGGTCCTCTTTATTCCTGTATATTTCGATTTTAATAAAAGGTGAAACACTAGATTGTTTTCTCTTTATGGGGCACATTTATCATGTATCGGACAAAACGAGAAATACTTATCAATCCTTATCGCATGGATAAGGATTGATGTATATCTCAAATTTATTAAAAATGGAACACAGAAACAGCAGTTACGAAAAAAACTGCTGTTTCTGTGATAAAAAAAAACCATACTCACCACTGCCTCTTCGGTCGCGCTGGCTCCGGATCTCCTTCTCTTCGGTGCACTGTCTCTTCTTCATGCTACTGCGCATGTGCCGACCAGAGAGCTTGAGGCTGTGACAGGGAGGGATCACAAGATCACTCCCTGCGCATGCGCTGTCCAGCTCTGCTGTCCGGAGCAGAGCTGGACATAACGAAAAACACAAGTTTCACCTGCATTTGTTATGATGTACGCCAGCTTCACATTAACACAACAAGTTCCCGAAAAAAACATTTTTTCGGGACTTGATAGATTGCAGCCAGGAGCAGTCACCATTCTGTTGAATGGTGACTGCTCGCAAAAACGATCAGGAGTGCAAAGCAGCAGATATCAATGATATCTGCTGCGATGCACCTTTAATAAATTTGCAGAGAGCACATCCTGGCCTAATTTACACGGTAAGTGCACTACCGTGCTTTCTTAAATATACCCCTATATGTTATACATGAACGTGACTTTCGTGGAATGAGAAATCGGTGTGAGGAATCTGATATGCCCACATGTTTCCACTACTACACAAGTCCGATGTAGATCTCCAGAGGGAGGAATTCAACACAGCAATTGTTTGGGGCGTGTATTCCATTTTAACCGTGTAAGCATATATCCATTAGGATGTGAAGCAGGAGTGAGAACACGGGTGACTGGTGGTGTACCTTCATATCAAGACACGGATTCCCCCTAGTGTTTTCTTTTTCCTCTATTGTGTACAATACTGTATTGTGCTATGAGAAGCTCTGTTTGTTTTTAGTTTTTTAAACAGATATCAACCATTAAGAACAATTGGTTGGACGTATAAGGAAGTGCAAATCAGGGGAGCTCTTAATGTATGTACAACCCATGTGTTTTCTGCTATGTGAAGCTATGCTTTATGTATATTGTCTGAAATAGATCATCATTCAATTATTGTAAAATATCGTCAGGTGCAAGGGAAGGAAGCGCTTCATGTATGTAACTATTTGTTTACAATTGAGATCAGTTTTGGAATTATAAAGTGGAGTTCCTTATACATACGAGAGGCTGCATGCCATAGTGAAGCGCCAGACACTCAGAATTTGTTTCTTTGTTCAGTTTGTTTATTAGTTTACTGTATTTGTCCCCAATTGTAAAGCGCTACGGAATATGTTGGCACTATATAAATAAATGATGATGATGAATGATGATGAATGGATGCCATATTTCTTTGAGCTAAACTTGCTCCCACTTGCAGTTTAGTCAGGGAAGAAAAAATAATGTGTATAAACCTTGCGGTCTAAAGGCTACATACTTCATGCCAAATCAACTGAACAAACAATGGAGACCAAAGCCTGGTACCTAAATAGTACTTTTCAGACCTTTGAATTTTAGTCAAACAGAGAGTATTTCTGCAATATAGCCATCTAAGAAGACAATTTATTTTGTTGAACCGCAGACTGTAAAATTTCTCTTCAGTTTGTTTTATCATTTATATACAGGGAGGTACTACCAGCTAAAACACAAAGCAGAAAGAAGAGAAATGTTGCATTGTGGTGCACTTAAGACAGTGATTCTCTGCCTCACAGCGCTGGGGTCATGAGTTCAGTTCCCGACCATGGCCTTATCTGTGTGGAATTTGTATGTTTTTCTCCGTGTTTGCGCAGGTTTCCTCCAGATGCTCCTGTTTTCTCCCACACTCCAAAAAAATACTAGTAGTTACTAGTAGTTTAATTGGCTGCTATCAAAATTGACCTTATTTGTCTCTCTCTGTCTGTCTGTCTGTCTGTGTGTGTGCATGTTAGGGAATTTAGACTTTAAGCTCCAATGGGGCAGGGACTGATTTGAATGAGTACTCTGTACAGCGCTGCGGAATCAATGACGCTATAAATATATGGTGAGGATGATGTTTCAGCAAACGTGTTAAAATATAAAAAGTTTATACTCTGGAATGAATTTATTGTTATATTACTGTTTAAAACTGTTGTATAATATGTCCTCTGAGTAGAAATTAGTGTAATTAACAAGCTAAATCAATAGAAAATACCAGGTATTCCGCTCAGTACAACATGGATGCATGGTATCCCCAAGAAGCTAGTGTTTCAGCTAAGTTGAACATGTGTAACAAAATAAGAACTGTACTTGGCATGGTTTGGGACTGTTACATGTATGGTATTAAAGGGGCAATGCGAGAACTACTATCCAACCCTTACTAAAACACATTACAGAACTTTGAGGTCCTTGCATAGCCCCCTTAATAGCATAAATTTAACAGTCGTCCTTCTAAGTGACGTTAATCTCACTGTAGCTGTGGATGTGTTGACCAGTGCCGTAACTAGACATTTTAGTGCCCTGGGCGAGACAGGGCACCGGCGCCCCCATCTAAGTGGGAGTGACATTTTCCAAGTGGGTGTGGCCAACCTAATGTGGGGGTGTGGCTAGCACTTTACTGAAGGAATTCTATTACACATATTTGCAAATGCATGATTATATATATATATATATATATATATATATATATATATATATATATATACATACACAGTCAGTGGTGGGATTCAAATAAATTACCAACCGGTTCTATGCCATAGTGACCATTTAAATATGTTATTTAATTGTCTTAACCTTGCACCCTTGTGCTTTTTACATTAATAAATGCATGAAAAGCTTTGAAAATAGGATATATAACAATCAGGTGCCGTACACATATATGAGCTGTGCTAATGGGTAAAAAGGTACGTAAACTAATGTGTGCTTTAAAAACTACTTACAAGTAGTTTTTACATACAGCTGAAGTTCTGAAATGTGTAATGTTAGTGATGTTTTACACAGGGTTTTTTATGCTATTTAGTTGTCTCAGATAGTACAATTTGAAGGTGAGTGGATAAAAGTTGAGTTATGTTAGCTCTTTTCCAACTTCTTATACCACAGTTAAATAAACTAACCAGAGTTATTTGGCAAGAGAATTTCCCAAGTCCCTCTCACTGGATAGATTCAGCCTCTTTGCAATTTGTGTTCTAGATCCATATGTTTACGAATACATATTAGTGTGACGTTTTACACGTCTTTTACATCAAAACTGTGCCAGACCTAGACCAGTGACCCAAATTTTACCCACTTTAGTCTCAAAAACCACAAACAACTAAAACCGACATTGAATGCTATTTTCCAAAAATGAATCTTATTATATGAATATTAGACGTGATTGCTTAGCTCTTGTATGTGTAACGGCAAGAAAGTTTATGCTAACTCCGTAGTATCTAGTTTTCACTCTTTCCCTGACTTGATCCCACATAAAATAAAACTGACCGTGCACTGCACATCACTCTTGGGTCTCTAGCTCACCTGATTTAAAAGTGCGGTGGTTAAAATTCTAAAATGGTTGTTAGTCAACAAAATAAACCTTGGGAGCTAAACAGCCCAGGAAGAGCAAGGATGAGTGTCTTTGAACCCCTTTTTCTGGAGAAACACTAATTGAACTGTTTCAAACATCAAAAGTCCATCACATTATTGTGCTCAGGATGTGTACATGTTTACAGTTTTTCATATATGAAAACAAAAAGAAGAAAGTACTGCACTTAGAGCACTCTAGTTTAAAGTGGTCATAAGAAAAATAAAATAAAATATTTTATTTTTTAAAACTTTTATTGATAAGTATTAAAACATCAATTCAATGACCAGTAGGAAGAGGCGAATTATTAAAATAATAGATTGGTGGAAAATAAATGAAAAAGGTGTATATTTAAAACTCTACCCGGAGGAGGGGCTGGTCATAAATAACCAGAGATAGGGCTTTCATTCGTATTGCTAGGTTAATAGATGCATATCAGGCTCATTTTACCATATAGAACTGATCGTAGCAAGAGCTGATGAGGGAGGGATATGTAAAACGGAGATCTAACTGAGCAATGGAACCTAATGTTTGTCCAGATTGATAAAATCTAGTTTGCCAAGAGAGATAAGTGTATATATTCACAGAGCTGTAGCTCATGGGGAAAGATAGGTAGTAAATATGAATCCCCAATGGAGTGTATTTAGTGGGCTGTTTATTAAGTCGGGTCTATACAGTTATTGTCATCGCTACCGTGCCATCGTCTCTAATAGTCTTTCTCAAATTGACTTAATGGGAATATCTAACAGAAAACAAGAGAGAGCGCGCCTGTCACTTGAGAAGCGGTGGTTTAACTGAGCCGACACTAGTATGGTGAGCGCGTCTCCTACAGGGACGCTGTTAATCTAAGTCAGCCTCTAGAAATAAATGGAAATCTCCTATTGCATAGCGAAAGTAGTTATGAGTAACTTGGTGGTACTAGGTGAAACCCTTATCAAGATAATTCTGGGATATGCGATATGGATCTAGAGCAATATAAGCACTGGCATAGCGGGTATTTTATGCAGTAATCATAACCGAGAGCCGCAGCGATATATATGCAATATTTTTGTGTGCACTTTTTATGTGGAAGAATATACAGAGAAAATATTTTGAACAAAGACAAAAGTCCTAGCAGTTTTTTCGCCTCTGATACTTACCAATGCCTTTTGCATGTCTTTACTCTGAGGAGGGAGGGAGGGAGGTTCTTCTGCCTTTTACTTCCGCAGTGGAACGCATGTGCGTTCCACCGACAGGAAGTTCGGCATTTGGAACGCAAACTTGCTGGGGGGAAGGTAAAAAATGGGGGAGTGCGAAATTACAAAAATGTGGGTAGGGGACTGGAAAAAGGAGACCTGTGAAAAAAAATGGGGGGATGACAAGGAGCGAGAGAACAGGGAGAAAAGGTGCTAAAATTAGATGCCAGAGATAAGGGAATTAAGAAAATAAGACTAACACAGGAAAATTGGATTAGTTAGATATATATCCCTTGCTGACTGGTCCCACAAAGGTATGATCAGCAGCCATAAAAAGAAGGAAAAGGGTGAAAGGAAGGTTAGAGGGGAAAAGATGGGAACAGGGAGAGAGGAGGCAAGGACAAAGGGAGGATGAAGACCAAGGTACAGAAAAGTAGAAAGAAAGGTAATATAATGTATAAGAAAAATATAGACAGTTAAGAAGAAAATTGCGTTGACTGATACTGAGCCTTTTATGCCACAGATCCCACAGATTTTGTGCAGGTGAATTAGGCAGAAGAGCAACCAGATAAAACCCAAAATATGCCCCTAATGGATCCCATTGGCTAGAAGTAGCCTACAGAAAAACTTAACCCTACATAGCTAAGTATTGTGCTTTAGGGCCTCTCTAGTCATAGTATTAGAATTAATGAATTGTGCCCAATTAGTCTATAAAATAATGAATCATTTTTTGTCCCCATTATTATTTATAATATTATTATCACCATACTAACCCAAGCAGCTCACGTCACAATGCAAACACAGAAGAACAGAAAAGCCAATTAATCAATTAATCCACTGAGGGTCTCCAGTATCTTTAGGATGAGATGGGGGGGGGGGGGGTAACCCATAAAATTAAATGTTCCTTTCAAATGTTTTAAGCAACTTATGAATGTGACAACTGAAATGAGTTAGGTTTTGGTAGATGCATTTGAATGTGATGTATAAGGATCATAATGTAGATACATCAAGGTCAGTAACTTGTTATTGCAAAATTCACATTACATTAAGCAGAAAAAACTATATCTAGGTTATCCTGCTTAATGTAATATAATTTTAATGTAGACCATCAAATGTGAGCTGGTCCTTGTCCTGTTTAACATTACTGGGAACAATACAAAACAATGACATTTTACAACCTCCATTGCTAGCTGAATGGCACAGGTTCTGTCACCATTTGTACAGACTTCTACTCCTTTATACATTTTCCATTACACACCACCCAGCTATACAGATTTCTGATCAGTTCATCTTAGTGTGTACACTCATTATATTGGGAACAGGATAATTTTTCCAATTTTGCAAATTAACATTGAACTGGTCCTACTATAATATTACAGTGCCTATTTTGTACATAAAACAATGGACTGGTGGGTTGTTAGTTAATTATTTCTTATTTTTTTTTACTACTATAGTCTTACACCACTCCCAGTATGTCCAGGCTAAACCCAGTAAAGCAAGGAAGGAGAGGTTGTTCCAATAGTCCAATGGAGTGAGTGCGGGTGCTAGGTATATTTCCAGATTCACAAGAAGTCCTCAGCCTTAAACTGGAGACAATTTTATTATGAAAATACCTTACCCCAACAACATAAGTTCATAACCTTTATTAATAACATCCAAATATTAAACGAAATGCTGAACAAGTATAGCTGCCCTGTTATGTAATGGGAAATCTGCTCTAACTCATTTTTATTAAGAGGGGCAAAAAGATTTTTAATGTGACACAGCAGCAATCCACTATGTAGTGAAAGAGAACACCATGTTGTTTATTTACTTGTTGTTTTAAGGTGTGTTTGCCAACAATAAGAATGAGAATTTATTGCTCTTTCATGATTCTGCTTATTTGCAGTTAAAGGAAAGGCCCACCACAATTAGGCAGGTATGAAGGATAGGGGTTTATGTTAAAAAAAAAGTCCACATCAAAAATCATCAAATAAGAAATTATTTTGCACAGAATGCCATAGACATTGTATTCCCTAATATGTATTATACATTATGCAGATGTCTTCCCCACAATAAGAACTGAGGGATGAAATAAGCCTGAATGCAATTTAAAATAGTTATATTAGTAACCTAGTAACCCCCCGGCGCGGCCTGTGGAAAAAAGCTACGCCCCTGCCTGGGACCCGCGCTGCCGATCTGGAAGTGACGGTCACGTCCGGTCTAGGACCTCTTATGCCGGCATGTCCCCGAGCGTTGTAGAGACTTGGGGCCAGCAGGCTGGATCGCGGCATGGCCGCTTTCATGCTGAGGGCAGCAGGACATCGGGATGCTATGTTCTAGATCCTGCGGGCATTTTGCTGGGGGTGAAATAGGAGTGCCCTCATCTCATTTCTCATCTCTCAGGGGCAGTCGTCCCCCCCGCTGAAAATAGGGACGCTAGGTCCCAGGATTATATGGTCATTGGGGAAGTAGAGCTCCCCAACAGGTGGTTTATGATGCAGTGAGGGTGGCTCAGAATGCTAGGACGGGGCTCCACAGAGAGAAGCAGCTATTGGTAGGAGCAGTATCCCACAGCATACATCTACTGGTTCCCAAAGGTGCACGGTTTCTGGGAGCCAGACGGGTGCTTCCATAGGTAGGACAGGAGGAACAGGTCTCACCACAGGCAAAATTCATCAAGAGGAGCAAGTGCAAGGGGTAGCAGAAGCCAATGATACGACCATCCAACATAGTCAACTGACACTTTGTGGCTCTGAAGCTGGGGAGCGCAGTTTGGATGATCTGCGCAGGTCCCGGTCGTATAACAGGTCAGAGAATTGTGACAGTAGGACCGATAGGCAACGAGTGGATCAGTTTCACAGAGGAAGGCAGGGTTCGCTGATTATGGATAATAGGGAGCCCTTTCAGGGTTCTTGTGGTTCCCTGTCTCAGGCTTCTGGTAGTAACATCTCTCTCCCAGCAGATAGCGGCGCTTACACTACTGAGTGGTATGCATGATCGGTGGACCGCCAGGATTGTTTCTGGTGCTGTTGGACATGGACGGTCAGGCAGGCGGTTCTAAGGGCGGATCCGTGTTTGCAGGTGAGCATGAACTCTTTGAATTACCTGATGTGCAATCTGTGTGGTCCGATTGCTATATAGTGCGGAGTCTGATGGCTCAAGGGCCTGCCCCCAGAAGCTTCTTAAGAATTTGCGCAAGCATTTTGTACCACGCGAGGACCGGTGGTACTCACTTTCCCGTTACCAAGTACACCGACATTGAGTAGACTGACATTTAAAATGCAAACACTGACACCCCGAAAGGACAGAAACAGCGACTTACCATTACACTAACACAGTAACTCCCCGACCCCGTCTCTTCTCGACTGCTGAACATGCCGTAACTGGAGTACGCGACTGCAGATAAAGCGCCAATGCACGGACCCGGCTTACTATTATTTCATGTACTACTAACATGAGATGATAGTAAGCCGGGTCCGTGCATTGGCGCTTTATCTGCAGTCGCGTTCTCAAGTGAAGTCATGTTCAGCAGTCGGGAAGAGACGGGGTCGGGAAGTTACAGTTTCTGTCCTGTCAGGGTGTCAGTGTTCGCATTTTAAATGTCAGTCTGCTCAATGTCGGTGTGCTCAGTATCGGAAAATCGTATCACACCCGCAAGGGTGGTCAGTTTCGTGGTTCCCAATCTCACAGGTGATGAAATGATGCGCTGCGCTAGCACTGGTATATTTCAAGGGGATTGAGTGTCAGTGCTGGACAGGATTTATAAAGACAGAAACATAGATATATTTGCTTTAACGGAGAAGGGAAAGAAAGTGATGTCCCAATCCCTTGAGCGCTGTGGCGGGGGCGAAGCTAGTTATAAGTCCTATAAGAAGTGTCTGACAAGGGTCATACTTTTTTGCGGTATGTTACTTGGAGACTCACATCCTGGAAATGCCTTTACATAATCCACGAAATGTACACATCTTTGTGCCCTGGGGTGTGGTTGGCTTATGATGAAGCATTCTGGGAATAATATGAAGCTCATGCGAGCCTCATGCTAGGATATAGGGATGCTGAGGATGCCAGGACGGTTGGGGGATGTTTCTCAGGGAGCAGTGTGGTGCCGGCAACTAGGATGTGGCAGGATTGGTGCTCCCTTTACCGGACGGGGCCGCTGCTACCCCTTTAACAAGGCCGGTTGCTTATGCGGAGCGGTGTGTAGGTTCTCTCACACCTGATTTCTTTCTCAATCCCAGGCTGGATAGTGAATTACACAAAATCCACTTGAACACCAACGTGTTTCGACTCGCCTCCTTGGGTCTTTTTCAAGGTAAATGAAAAAGACCTCTTTTTCTCCCAAATATATGAGACCATCGGGAGATCTGTTTTTTCAGGATTTCAAGCCCATGTGAAACAATTCATGAACTTTCCTGAATTAAGACTCTTTTGAAATATGCCGCTGTGCATTGGACATACCTTGGTTCAATATATTGCTCTATGGATTGGTAGTGCTATTATTATTATTATTATTATTATCATTTATTTGTTAGGTTCCACAAGGTTTCTGCAGCACCGTACATAGTACAAACAGTAGACCATACAGGGTTAAAACTGTTTATCGTTCTGTACTGACAGAACGATAAACACAAAGTACCAATGCTTCAGTAACTCCGGGACAGCCATATGGAGTAAGAACAGAGCAGAAGAATAGGTATGGAGACACGCAGGGGCGGATTGGGAACTTAAAGTGGCCCTGGAAAAATTTCTGGAAGTGGCCTCATGTGGACGGGACCATATCAACTGTAGGCGGGGCAAGCACAAAATGAGGCAAGATTACTACAAAGTCGACTATGCCACCAGAGGCCTGTAAAGTGCTAGACTGCCTTTTACATAGCACCCTTCCCCCAACATTCCCACCGATGGGACAAACATGTCCCTGGGCGGGACAGAACCCTAAATAAGGACTGTCCCACTGAAATCGGGACAGTTGGGTGGTATTATTGGTTCACCCACATAATGGCTGCCTTCTCTGTGTACGAGTGATAGGTACACTTTGACTAATACATAGTAAGTAGGACAATATGAGCAACTAAATTAAGCAGTAGTAAACCAGTAACAGAAAATGTCATCACAATATGTAGTCATGGCCAAAATTTGAGAATGGCACAAATATTATTTTCACAAAGTCTGCTGTCTCAGTTTTTATGATGGAAATTTGCATATACCCCAGAATGTGGGATCAAGGCACCACCAGTGCATAGCTTTCTCAGTATTTGCAACAGGCAGGTGTGAGTGCATCTGCACACACAGTGAGGCGAAGACTTTTGGAGGACGTCCTGAAGTCAAGAAGGCCAGCAAAGAAGCCACTTCTCTCCAGTAAAAACATCAGGGACAGACTGAAATTATGCAAAAGGTACAAAGAATGGACTGCTGAAGACTTGGGTAAAGTAATTTTCTCTGATGAATTCCCTTTCAGATTGTTTGGGGCACCTGGAAAAATGCTTGTCCAGAGAAGAAAAGGTGAGCACTACCATCAGTCCTGTGTCATGCCAATAGTAAATCATCCTGAGACCATTCATGTGTGAGGTTGCTTCTCAGCCAAGGGAGTGGGCTCACTCACAATTTTGCCTAAGAACACAGCCATGAATAAAGAATGGTACCAAAACATCCTCCAAGAGCAACTTCTCCCAACCATCCAAGAACATTTTGATAATGAACAATGCCTTTTCCAGCATGATGGACACCTTACCATAAGGCAAAAGTGATAACTAAGTGGCTCAGGGATCAAAACTTTAAAATTTTGGGTCCATGGCCAGGAAACTCCCCAGACCTTAATCCCATTTAGAGCTTGTGGTCAATCCTCAAGAGGCGGGTGGACAAACAAAAATCCTCAAATTCTGACAAACTCCAAGCATTGATTAGGCAAGAATGGGCGGCCATCAATCAGTATGTGGCCCAGAAGTTGTGTGACACCATGACTGTACATATTTCTGTTTATTTAATAACAGGGTGCAAAGGAACTGCCAATATAGAAAAATACAGTTGGCAGACTGTCCTGCTCTCTCTTACCTGTTATTGCTGCTTTCCCTACCTGTGGTTTCTGGTGTCTCTTGCTCAGTTTTCCACTTGTCTGGATCCTGAAATGCTGGGTGCCCTATCTGGAAAAGAAAATGGGTACATGAAATTTAGAAAACTCTAAGGAGCTCTGGTGTTAAATCAAAATAACCCACATATAATGATAAGGCCTCCCTCCAACCCCATTATTAAAATACTAGCATTCACATTGAATAAATAAACCTCCCTCCAAGAGCCCCAGCAATAAATTAATAAATATAACCATTTCTCACAACTATCCAGGCATTAAATAATTCATATACAAATTAAATAAATAGACCTCATTGTCCCCAAACTCACCCTCACATTCAAGTAATAGCCCCCAAACCACTCCTTCTTAAATTAATAGGCCCCACTATTAAATTACATTACCCCACCATCACCCCACAAACAAAATAGCACCTATTAGCCACCACCTACCCACATTACATTGCCACACGCCCCCTTGTCATCACACACACACAGCACTGACATCAGCCCCCCATTCACACACACACACACACACAACACTAACATCAGCCCCCCCTTCACACACACACATACACACACACAACACTGACATCAGCCCCCGTTCACACACACACAACACTGACATCAGCCCCCCCTTCACACACAAAACACTGACATCAGCCCCCCTCACACACACACACACACACACACACACACACACAATACACTGACATCAGCCCCCCCTTTACACACACAACACTGACATCAGCCCCCCCTTCACACACACACACAACACTGACATCAGCCCCCCCCTCACACACACACACACACACACACACACACACAATACACTGACATCAGCCCCCCCTTCACACACACACAAAACACTGAAATCAGCCCCCCCCCCTCACACACACACACACAATACACTGACATCAGCCCCCCCTTCACACTAGAGATGAGCGCACTCGGATTTCCTGAATCCGAGCCCACCCGAACGTTGCCGATCCAAGCCGGATCCGAGACAGATCCGGGTATTGGCGCCAAATGAAAACTTGAAACCGAGGCTCGGAGTCATAATCCCGCTGTCGGATCTCGTGACACTCGGAACCTATAAATTCCCCGCTAGTCGCCACCATCTTCACTCGGGTATTGATCAGGGTAGAGGGAGGGTGTGTTAGGTGGTCCTCTGTCCTGGTAGATCTCGTGCTGTGCTGTTTAGTTCTGTGCTGTCCTGTGCTGTGTTCTGCAGTATCAGTCCAGTGGTGCTGTGTGCTGTGCTCTGTCAATTTTGAGTTCAGTGGTGCTGCTGGGTCCTGTGCTGTGTCCTTTTCAGTCCAGTGGTCCTGTGTCCTGTGCTCTGTGCTTCTAAGGGCATAGTTATTTCCCCAATATTCCCAAGTGTTTAAAAAATAAAAAAAAGTTATAAAAAAAATACAAAAAACTAATTTTAAAAAAATTTAATTACAACAAAATTTAAAAAAACAATCCTGCAGTATAAGCCCATTGGTACTGCAATATTACCAAGTTCACACAATTAGCAGTAAAAGTCCAGTGGTACTGTTGCAATATTACAAAGTTCCCACATTCTGCAGTATCAGTCCAGTGGTGCTGTGTGCTGTGCTCTGTCAATTTTGAGTTCAGTGGTGCTGCTGGGTCCTGTGCTGTGTCCTGTTCAGTCCAGTGGTGCTGTGTCCTGTGCTCTGTCCTTCTAAGGGCATAGTTATTTCCCCATTATTCCCAAGTGTTTAAAAAATTAAAAAAAAGTTATAAAAATAAAAAAAAAATACAAAAAAATAATTAAAAAAAAAATTATTACAACAAAATTTGCAAAACCAATCCTGCAGTATAAGCCCATTGGTACTGCAATATTACCAAGTTCACTGATTCAGCAGTATAAGTCCAGTGGTACTGCTATTACAAAGTTCACTTATTCAGCAGTATAAGTCCAGTGGTACTGATATTACAAAGTTCACTGATTCAGCAGTATAAGTCCAGTGGTACTGATATTACAAAGTTCACTGATTCAGCAGTATAAGTCCAGTGGTACTGATATATTACAAAGTTCACTGATTCAGCAATATAAGTCCAGTGGTACTGCTATTACAAAGTTCAATGATTCAGCAGTGTATAAGTCCAGTGGTACTGCTATTACAAAGTTCACTGATTCAGCAGTGTATAAGTCCAGTGGTACTGCTATTACAAAGTTCACTGATTCAGCAGTGTATAAGTCCAGTGGTACTGCTATTACAAAGTTCACTGATTCAGCAGTGTATAAGTCCAGTGGTACTGCTATTACAAAGTTCACTGATTCAGCAGTATAAGTCCAGTGGTACTGCTATTACAAAGTTCACTGATTCAGCAGTATAAGTCCAGTGGTACTGATATTACAAAGTTCACTGATTCAGCAGTATAAGTCCAGTGGTACTGATATATTACAAAGTTCACTGATTCAGCAATATAAGTCCAGTGGTACTGCTATTACAAAGTTCAATGATTCAGCAGTGTATAAGTCCAGTGGTACTGCTATTACAAAGTTCACTGATTCAGCAGTGTATAAGTCCAGTGGTACTGCTGTTACAAAGTTCACTGATTCAGCAGTGTATAAGTCCAGTGCTGCTGCTATTACAAAGTTCACTGATTCAGCAGTATAAGTCCAGTGGTACTGCTATTACAAAGTTCACTGATTCAGCAGTATAAGTCCAGTGGTACTGCTATTACAAAGTTCACTGATTCAGCAGTATAAGTCCAGTGGTACTGCTATTACAAAGTTCACTGATTCAGCAGTATAAGTCCAGTGGTACTGCTAAATTACAAAGTTCACTGATTCAGCAGTATAAGTCCAGTGCTACTCTCCTGTGCCGCATATAATTTTTAAAGGCTTTGCCGAGTGTGTGTGGCTTAGGGGTACACTCTCTTGTGCTACATATAATGGAAAACCAAAATTTTGAGGATAAAGTAGGGAAAGATCAAGACCCACTTCCTCCTAATGCTGAAGCTGCTGCCACTAGTCATGACATAGACGATGAAATGCCATCAACGTCGTCTGGCAAGCCCGATGCCCAATCTCCTAGTACAGGGCATGTAAAATCCAAAAAGCCCAAGTTCTCAAAAAATAGCAAAAAGAGAAACTTAAAATCATCTGAGGAGAAACGTAAAGATGGCAATATGCCATTTACGACACGTAGTGGCAAGGAACGGCTTAGGCCCTGGCCCGTGTTCATGACTAGTGGTCCAGCTTCACCCAAGGACCTCAGCCCTCCTCCCCCCCCCACAAAAAATTTAAGAGAGTTATGCTGTCAGCAACAACAACAAAACAGCAAAGAACTCTAAACAGATGACATCACAAATCCCCAAGGCGAGTCCAAGGGTGTTGTTGGTTGTGAACCCTGACCTTCCCATCACTGTACGGGAAGAGGTGACTCCATCCAGCATTTGCAGCACGCCCTCTGCATATGCTGGAAGGATCACCCACAGTCCAGTTACAGATTTGGCTAATGAAGGTGTGAATGTTGTACACCGGGAGGAGGATTTTGATGTAGCTGGCGCTGAGGAGAATGTTGATGATTATGATGCAGACAGATACCAAATTGCCTTTCTCAATTTCTATTTATATTCTAGATTATATAACGGCTGAATAGTTTTCTATTTTACTCCTAGTGGAGAGGGGATCTGATGCAGACAGATGCCAAACTGCCTTTGTCCATTTCTTTGTATATTTGAATCTCTAGTTCTACAGTCTATGCAGGCTGCTTTATTTATATTCAACTACAAGTGTAGGGTGGGGGGGGGGGGGCATAGATAGCCACCAAAGTAACGTGGTCCATTTAATTTCACTTTCTAGCTCCACAGTCTGTGCAGCCTGCTTTTTTTTTATCTTCAAAGTATTTATATTTACAAGCCTTGCAATCTAAATTAACTAGAGGTAGTGACGTGGTAGAACTCCAAAAGACAGTTTGGAAGCCCCTGTACAAACTGGCTCTATTTTTTAACTGAATTTTCCCCCCCTCCAGTGTGTACTCGGAAAGAGTTTTTAGTGCAGCGGGGAACCTGGTCAGTGAGCGGCGAAGGAGGTTGCTTCCTCACAACGTTGAAAAAATGATGTTTATAAAAATTAATAAATCAATTCCTCAATGAAGTACAGCACTGCCCTCCAGATAGTACAGAGGGACCTGTGGTTGTGGAGTCCAGTGGGGACGAATTAATAATGTGTGAGGAGGAGGAAGTACACACTATAGGGGGAGAGGAATCAGAGGTTGAGGATGAGGACGACATCTTTCCTCAGTAGAGCCTGTTTAGTTTGTAGTTGTACAGGGAGAGATGAATTGTTATTTTTGTGTGGGGGGCCAAACAAACCAATCCAATCATTTCAGCCACAGTTGTTTGGTAGGCCCTGTCGCTGAAATGATTGGTTTGTTAAAGTGTGCATGTCCTATTTCAACAACATAAGGGTGGGTTCCATCTTGCAACTATTTTTTTGGCATTATGTGACCATTCAACAGTCGTTTGCCATGTTCAAAAAGTAAAAGAAAATTAGAAAATGTGAACAAATTAAAAAATTTTAATCAAAACTTAAATGCCCTGTCATTATTTTAAACAAGAGGGTTTGACGTGTTAATATGTTATAAACACTACACTTGGAACTTGGAGGAGGTATTGTGGCCCCGGTATCCAATTTAGTACCGGGGCCACACCACTACGCAGTCCAGATACTTGTTTGGTGGAATTCTGACCAGTTAAGGGTGTAACTATTTATTATATTGTGGCCCCGGTATCAAAGTTAGTACCGGGGCCACCCCACTACGCAGTCCAGATTTTTTTTTTGGGAAATTCAGAGCCGTGGAGGGTTTTTTATTAATTATATTGTGGTGACCAGACCACTCCTCTACGCAGTCCAGGTACATTATTCGGTGCGATTCATACCAGTTGATGGTTTTCTTATTATATATATTGTGGTGACCCACTCCTCTACGCAGTCCAGATACATTTATTGGTGCGAATCATACAAGTTCAGGGTTTTTAATTTATATTGTGGTGACCCACTCCTCTACGCAGTCCAGGTACATTATTCGGTGCGCTTCATACCAGTTGATGGTTTTCTTATTATATATATTGTGGTGACCCACTCCTCTACGCAGTCCATATACATTTATTGGTGCGAATCATACAAGTTCAGGGTTTTTAATTTATATTGTGGTGACCCACTCCTCTACGCTGTCCAGGTACATTATTCGGTGCGATTCATACCAGTTGATGGTTTTCTTATTATATATATTGTGGTGACCCACTCCTCTACGCAGTCCAGATACATTTATTGGTGCGAATCATACAAGTTCAGGGTTTTTAATTTATATTGTGGTGACCACTCCTCTATGCAGTCCAGGTACATTATTCTGTGCGATTCATACCAGTTGATGGTTTTCTTATTATATATATTGTGGTGACCACTCCTCTACGCAGTCCAGATACATTTATTGGTGCGAATCATACAAGTTCAGGGTTTTTAATTTATATTGTGGTGACCCACTCCTCTACGCAGTCCAGGTACATTTTTTGGTGCGATTTAGACCAGTTGATGGTTTTCTTATTATATTGTGGGGACCACTCTACTACGCAGTCCAGAAAGATACCTCGTTGCAACGTTTTGGACTAATAACTATATTGTGAGGTGTTCAGAATACACTGTAAATTAGTGGAACTGCTTGTTATTGAATGTTATTGAGGTTAATAATAGCGTAGGAGTAAAAATAAGCCCAAAAACTTGATTTTTGAACTTTTTGCCCAGCCACCTTCCTTGTTGCGGAAAACAAATTCAATGCAAAAAAAAAAGAACGATCAGGCGGCCTCAGTAGGTCACCGGCCTACCGGTAAATTTCCCGGTAAGGCCTATGACCAATCCTCCCCTGGAGACACGAGGGAAGAGGGGCCCTGCTCATAAGAGCTTACATCCTAAGGGAGGGTGGACAAATCAGACATGAGAGGGAGCTGGTGATGCCAGGGGAGAGAAGAAGGGGCCAGGGGAGAGAGAGAATAGCGAGCAGAGTAGATGAGGGGGTTAAGTGGATGGTTGATAAGCTTTGAGGAACAGGTGAGTTTTAAGTGCACGTTTGAAGGAGCACAGATTGGGATCGAGACGGATGGAACGAGGGAGGTCATTCCAGTGCAGGGGGGCAGCTCGGGCGAAGTCTTGGATTCTGGAGTGGGAAGTGGTAATTAGAGTGGAGGAGAGGCGACGTCATTAGCAGAGTGCAGGGACCGGGCAGGAGTGTGAATGGTGAGGAGGTTGGAGATATAGGGAGCAGTAGACAGGGAGAGAGCCTTGTAAGTGGTGATAAGGAGTTTGAAGAGGATTCTGTAGGGGATGGGGAGCCAGTGTAAGGCATGGCAGAGAGGGGAGGCAGAGGAGGAGCAGCGTGAGATAAAGATGAGTCTAGAAGCTGCATTGAGTACAGAGTGGAGGGGGGCGAGATGTGAGAGGGGGAGGCCAGTGAGGAGAAGGTTGCAGTAGTCAAGGCGGGAGATGATGAGTGCGTGGATGAAGATTTGGTGGCGTCTTGTGAGAGGAAGGGTCAGATGCGGGCGATGTTGCGCAGTTGGAAGCGACAGGCTTAAGCAAGGGATTGGACATGGGGGGCAAAAGAGAGAGAAGAGTCGAGGGTGACACCCAGGCAGCGGAGTTGGGTGACAGAGGAGATGGTGGTGTTATTAACAACGATAGTGAGGTTGTGGTGGGGGGGAGTCTAGGGGGAGGAAAGACAATGAGTTCGGTTTTAGAGATGTTAATTTTGAGAAAGGACATCCAGGAGGAGATGGCAGAGAGGCAGTCAGATACACGAGAGGAGAGGGAGGAAGAGAGATCAGGAGAAGAAATGTAAAGTTGAATGTTGTCAGCATAAAGGTGATACTGAAGACCAAAGGAGGAGATAAGGGCACCGAGGGAGGATGTGTAGAGCCCTGGGGGACTCCTACCGAAATAGGGGAGGGGGTGGAGGAAGAGCCAGACATGGAGACAGAGAAGGAGCGGTTAGCAAGGTAGGAGCAGAACCAGGCGTGGACGGAACCAGAGAGGCCGAGAGAGAGAAGAGTTTGCAGAAGGAGGGGGTGGTCCACAGTGTCAAAGGCCGCCAAGAGGTCAAGAAGGATGATTATGGAGAAGTGACTCTTAGAATTGGCCGATAGGAGGTCATTGGTCACTTTGGCCAGGGCAGTTTCAGTAGATTGGAGGGGGCGGTATCCAGATTGGAGAGGGTCAAGGAGGGAATTGTCCGAGAGATATCTGGTGAGGCGACAGCAGACAATTCGCTCAAGAAGTTTAGAGGCGTAGGGGAGAAGAGAGATGGGGCGATAGTTGGCGACCGAGGTGGGGTCAAGATTAGGTTTTTTGAGGATAGGAGAGATAAGAGCATGTTTAAATGAGGAGGGTACTACACCAGAGGAGAGTGATAGGTTAAAAAGGTGTGCCAGGTAGGAGCAGGCAGTGGGAGAGAGAGAGCGAAAGGAGGTTAGAGGGGATGGGATCGAGAGGACAGGTGGAGGGTGGAGAGGAAAGAATAAGGGAGCAAACTTCTTTGCCTGATGTGGGGCAGAAAGAGCACCAGAGTTGATTGTTGGAGGGGGGTGGAGCGATGTGGACAGCGGGTGAGGGGATTGAGGCGGAGATGTTAAGTCTGATGGCTTCAATTTTGGAAGAGAAGAAAGTGGCGAAGTCAGCAGCAGAGAGAGAAAGTGGTACCGGAGGGGGAGGGGGAGAAAAGAGGGAGTTGAAGGTGGCAAACAGGTGGCGGGGATTAGAGGACTGAGAGGAAATGAGGGACTTGAAGAAGGTTTGTTTGGCAAGGGAGAGGGCAGAGCAAAATGAAGAGAGGATAAATTTAAAGTGGAGGAAGTCAGCCAGGGAGCGAAATTTCCTCCAGAGGCGTTCCGCAGTGTGAGAGCATTTTTGGAGGAAGCAGGTGAGTTTGGAGTGCCAAGGTTGGGGAATGAGGCGGCGTCGGTGGATAGGAGAGGCAGGGGCGACCGCATCCAGGGCAGTAGTGAGGGAGTGGTTGTAGAGAAAGGACGCCTGGTCAGGGCAGGTCAGGGAGGGAATGGGAGAGAGGAGAGAGAAGAGGAGAAAGAGATGGGGTCGATCGATTCAAGGTTGCGTCTGGTGAGGGCAGCCTTCTGCGGGGGAGGAGCATTGGAGGAGGACAGAGTGAAAGAGAGCAGATGATGGTCAGAGAGTGGGAAGGGAGAGTTGGAGAAATCAGAGAGATCGCAGAGATGAGAGAAGACAAGGTCGAGAGAGTGACCAAGACAGTGGGTGGGGGAGGAGGTCCACTGGGTGAGGCCTAAGGAGGAGGTGAGGGAGAGAAGCTTGATGGTGGCAGGGTCGGAGCAGTTGTCAATGGGGATGTTGAAGTCGCCAAGTATGATGGAGGGAAGGTCAGAGGAAAGGTAGTGGGGGAGCCAGGCAGCGAAGTTATCTAGTAAAAGGGAGGTGGGCCCAGGGGGACGATAGATGACAGAGACACGGAGGTGGATGGGAGAGAAGAGACGGATGGAGTGAACTTCAAAGGAGGAGAAAGAGAGGGAATGTAGGGTGGGAATGACCCGAAAAGTGTAGCAGGGGGACAGGAGAAGGCCCACTCCACCTCCTGGACGTTCATCCGGTCTGGTGGAGTGGGTGAAGGAGAGGCCACCATAGGAGAGAGCGACAGGTGAGGTGGTATCAGAAGGAGTGAGCCAGGTTCCAGTGATGGCAAGAAGGTAAAGAGAGTTGGAGATGAAGAGGTCGTGGATAGAGGTCAGTTTGTTACGGATGGACCTAGAGTTCCAGAGGGCGCAGGAGAATGGGAGAGAAGGATGAGGAGAGATGTGGATAAGATTGTTGGGGTTGATGGAGCGAGGGGGGGAGTGAGGGTTGGACCAGTGAAGGGAGGTGGGGGAGGGGTTGATGGAGCGAGGGGGAGAGATGGGACCATGAGAGAAGGGCTGGTGGAGGTGGCTCGGGGAGAGGATGAGTATGGGAAAGGAGCGGGGTGGCATAGTGAGAGATGGGGGACAAGAGTAGGAGAGACACGGCAGCAGGGGCAGGAGGAGAAAAATGGAGTTAAGTTAGATATGGATGACGGAGCAGAGAAAGACAGTAAGAGGGCCAGTGTGGGATTGAGGAACGGAGTGAAAACAGAAGGGCAGAGGCAAAACAATATGAACGATGCCAAGTGGGGAAGAGCAGGGGCAAAGCACAGTAGACAATGAAAGTTGAGGAGAATAAAATAACAATCTAAGCAATAAAACAATGAGTGGTGGGGAACAATAAAATAGAGGTGGGATGGATAAGTGTGATTCTATAAAAATAAATAAATAAATAAGCAAATAAATACAAAAAATTGCTGGAAGTTGAGATGAGACACAAGAAGCAGTGATGGGGCTACAGAGAGCACTTACCAGGAGGGCCGGAAGAAGAACTCAGGAACGGGAGAGTCCAGGAGGAATTAGGAAGTCACAAAAGCCAGAGTGGACCAAGGGGTCAGGCGATCCGGAGGCACAGGAGCTGGAATGGTCCGAGGGGTCAAGCGATCCAGAGGGATAAGAGTTCCAGAGGGTCAAGCCAAACAGTTCAGTTCAGAGGGCTGGGGCACATGATTGATGATATTAAATGTACAGGAGCCCTATAGTTTCCTTAGCACATAGGTCTATGCTTCTTATGATACTAACATATTCCAGAGCACATGAGGCAGACCAGAATGGAGGTCAGAGACAGGGGACCGTGAGGCAGCTTAAGATGGAGGCAGTGCGGTGGGGCCATGGAGACCGCGAGGGAGCGGGCAACAGAGGCACCACGTGGAGGGGCAGCAGGCAGGAAGGGACATGAGGAGTTAATAGCCGCAAAATTGCAGCCTGTGGTAAGGTGGCAGGAAGCAGGGGATGCCTAGGAAGGGACAGCAGGCTCACCCTCAGTCAGAAAGGCGGGAGACCACGGGAGACCACTGCAGACTCTCAGCGGGAGACGGCGGGAGATCCTCAGCGGGAGATCTTCAGCGGGAGACGGCAGGAGATCTTCAGCGGTAGACGGCGGGAGACCCTCAGCAGGAGGCGGCAGGAGATCCTCAGCGGGAGGCGGCAGGAGATCACAGCAACAGAGCAGCGGGAGGAGATCGGCTGGAAGAGCACAGCAACAACAGTCGGTCTGGAGGAGCAGGAGCGAAGCAGCCACAGGAACCGGAGGAGCAGCAGCGGGAAGCCTGGAGACGGCAGCGCAGCCAAGATCCACTGGACAGCGGGAATAGCGGTCATGGAGGCACAGACGGTAGGTCCAGACGGCAGGCAATGAACCCGACAAGCAGAGCAGGAAAAGGAGCAGCGGAAGTCGGCAGTAGGTCCAGCATCAGGTAGGAGCACAAGGGGGCCGGAGAGTGAGGCAAGCAGCGGCCTGGCGTGCAGTCTGCAGCAGGGGTTCAGCGGGAAATACCACGCTGGAGGGGGGCAGAGTTCACCGGCCAGAGGTGGTTGAGCACGGTGGTGGAGGAAGCAGGCATCTCCGTGGTGAAATGCGGGGCCCAGAGGGGTTCCAGGCTGGGCTCCAACGGAGAGCAGTCAGGACATGTCTGTCCTATTCAGAGGTCACATGCTATATAAGTATCTGATGTATGTGTTTCATTGCTCCTGAGATATACATGATTTTCGGTTATTTATGAATGTGTAAAAAGGTGGATTTCTAGTGATGTATTAAGGCAGCAGTTTTTGAAACTTATTGGAGCGCTAGTAAGGGAACCAACTTGCCCATTTTTATTAGTGTAGTGTACCAGTCTTTAGAGGAGGCATTGGATGTGGTGAGGAGTTTTGGTTCCGGGGCCCTGCTGGCGAAAGTCAACATTGAGTCTGCTTTTTGTCTTCTCTCTCTTCATCCAGACTCGTTCCTGTTCATAGGTTTCCGACTGGACGATGGATATTACATTGACAGCTCCCTCCCTATGGCGTGTGCAGTTTCCTGCGCTTTCTTTGAGTGATTTAGTATCATTCTGCCTAGTGCAATTGTGCCGGTACCGACCATAATTGCATAGCCCATTATCTTGACAATTTCCTTGTGGTGGGCATAGGTGAGGGCTCCACCTGCAAGGAGATTCTGTTTACGGTGGCGGCCCTCTTTCATTCACTGGAAGGTTCGGTCTCACATGATAAGATGGAAGGTCCTACTACACGGCTGTCGTACTTAGTCATAGAGATTGACACAGTCTCAGGCCTCTGTCGGGTACCGATGGACAAGGTAGGAAAGATGCGTACTGTTATGTGCGTATTGTCGCTAACCAATAACGATTGTCGAACCTCGATTTGTGTTTCCAAAGAACAAAGATTTATTCGCAATAAGTGGAATAATATGCTCAAGCGAAGTAATAGTAAATACAGCCGTTACTTATCGCAGGCGCTCTGGATCCAGTGCAGTCATTCAATCCTGAAGTCTGGGGACAAGATGTCTGCACTCTGGATCACAAGCTGCTGCTTATTTACACAATCAAGTACAGTAATACAATGAAGATGGTATAGCTTGCATCTATTGGTCCGGGTCTCAGGAATGTCCAAGGGGTCGTCAATCATTGGCTGGTTCATCCTAAGGAATCCAAAGGAGGGGGTCATCTCTGCAGGGGGTATGCTCTGCTCTTCCCGCCCGGATTCCTTAGTCTTAAGTAGTTCATAATTCCCTATCATTCATAACTTGCGTATGCACTCTGCGATTCCCTCGCAGAGTGAACCAAACAGTAGGATATGTAACAAGGTTCATTATGATACCACTCATGATGTTATTCCTTTAACCCATTCCGTGTATTTCACTAATATGCATGTAACTCTGATATAACATATAAATACTACTATATTTCGACATAACTGACTATGTGTTGCAATTACCATTAATGTGTACTATTTTATAAGTATGCGTGTTTGTGCGAATGTATGGTAAAAGACCGATTACTGTTGCTGCCACGTGTAGTGGATGCGTACGCCCTTTCACGCCGTAGCGTGCCCTTGTACGTCATAGCGTACCGTACGCATCTTTTCAGACAAAGACAACCAAGTTTGCTAGACTTTAATTGAAATGACTTTATCCAATTTGCTGACTTCGACAGTTCCACCCTTTGATAGTGTAATAAACTATCACCCAATCACCGTTTCAAGTTCAGGATTATACAATACTTCTTCACAGACCATGATCTCAGTATCTGGTACCACCCTTTCAGTCTCTTTCTCAGTGTCACTCCTATGAGACCATTTTCCACACTTCAACACAGTAGGAACACATTTGACAACTAAACCAATTGCTAAGATGACACCCAGTATAAGGAGAAGGAGCTTACCTATACTCGCAATCATTTCCTGTACCCACTCCCCCAGACCGGAGAACCATTTTGCTGGGTTCAACCATGAAAACCAACCCGCCACCTTTTCCCCGACCTCATATAACGAAGAATTATGGCTCTTTCGAAATTCCCATTTCAGCTGCAAAATTTCATCCATCTTCCAGTCTATAACCTCTTTAGGGTCTTCAGTATTATTAGTAATGTACGTGCAACATTTGACACCGAACTGGGTGGCCAGTGTCACACAGTACCCACCAGTAATAGAGGTGAGATAATTTAGTACCAGTCTATGTTGCACCAACTCCTTTTTGTACGCTTGTAGCTCCCTTCCAGTATACCTGAAAGTGTCATCATACATCTCGGTGATATTATCTATTAATTTAGCTAGGTCTTGGATATATTTAAAGTTTAATGTTCCCCGAGCGGTCCTGGTGAGATCTAGAGCAACCATAACTTGGAAACCAGCAGTTTCACTAATCAATTTTGTAGCTATGGGTTCCTCACCAGGAATCATATTTCTCTTGCCACGGTGTTCATACTGTGTGTGTATGTATGGTGGTGATGTAGTCTTGTGAATATCTACCATTTCTTCATGAGTAATAGTCATGATTTCAGGAACCAGTTTAGCTAGGAAACACAAGCCCTTGGAACTCGGAGTCACCCAGGAATAAGCTTTCCTTCCACAAACAAAATACACATCATCAGGGAGAACATAAGGAACAGTATGCCCATGAATTATATCACACAGAGTTTTGATAAAACTACCCATGCCTAGTGTCTCCATCTGCTCTAGACACGTGTCGGCATTAATGATATTTTCACATTTATCTGTAGAGACTTTTCCAATAGATACCTTCTTATGTTTGGTTATACGCCCTAACTTGTGACTTCCATCGACATTCCTGCCTAGTAGTGACCTTGTGAGTCTCTCTCTAAAATGAGTGTGGCGAGCCATTGTCTGATCTGATAGGTCAGCCTCCCAATTCTCCAGGCGCTTTGCATGAGATATGTTTAGGCACAGCAAAGATCTGCCTATGGAGTATTGTCGAAGCGTCAGACTAGGGGACCTAGTGTTATTGTACCTCCCTTCTATGGGCCTCCCACCCCTTAATTCGAGTACTTCGGATATGTTTAGAGGGAATGGCACTAGTCCTATGTTATGCTGCCCTTGAGGCACGTGAGAGCACACCCAACACTCGGTTTGGTTTAGCACCTTACCCACCAGGGAGTGATAATCCTCCAAAGGATGCCCGCCTATATTCAGAGTACTGGGGGACTGGCATCGTTGGATGCATCTCTCTTCAACTAGGGAGTTGCAGAACTTGCAGATAAAATACTCATCAGACAATAGCCCCTCACACTGCCTCCGAGTTCCTGAGCTAGCAGACCTTTTCATAACCCCTGGACCAAGTTTGATAATGGGCTGCTCAGGATATCCTATTAACTTTTCTTCGGCCTCCATTTCATCCGTATCACTCCCAGAACTCTCCTCCGTCCTCCATCCCCCTTCACAAAAATAGAATGTCCTAGAAAAAGTAAAAACAAGGAAAATCCAGGAACAAAAGAAAAACAAAAACTGCCACTCCATCGCTGGAAAGATAGTTCTGAGGCAACGTCTCTGGTTCAGGTGTCTCAACTGCAGGCTTTAGGTCTCCCGGAACAGGCTCACAAGTGACCGCTCTATGTTGTCGGTCTGAGTCTTGTCTTGCACTTTCTCCGGATTATGGACTCTCCTGCAGTGGGTGGAATGGACCCAAGTGTCTCTCTCTGCAACCTTCAGTGATGTAGTACTGGTCAGCAGCACTTGGTACGGGCCTTCCCAACGGTCTGTTAAACAACCTGAACGTAAGAAATTGCGGATCATAACATAGTCTCCAGGTTAAACATCATGACAGTTCGTCTCTGGCATACCAGGTGACAGCATTTTTAGTTTTTGTTGTTGTTGTTTCAGCTGTCTACTCATTCTTATAAGATATTGTACAGTCACTTCATTATTACACTTTAAGTCGTCTTGTGGACTCACGATCAAATGAGGTTGTCGTCCGAACAGTATCTCAAAGGGGGACAGATTAAGAGGAGGTCTAGGAGTGGTTCGAATGCTGTGGAGGACCAACGGCAAAGCCTCAGGCTATGCCAACCCAGTTTCAGCCATTATCTTACCTAGTTTGTTCTTGATAGTACCGTTCACTCTCTCCACCTTACCACTGGCTTGTGGTCGGTAAGGGGTGTGAAGTCTGCTACTGATTCCCATGAGTTTACACATATTTTGGAAGATATCACCAGTAAAATGGGTACCCCTATCACTTTCAATGATTCTAGGGATACCGAACCTACACACAAAGTCTTGTACAATTTTCTTTGCAGTGAACACAGCAGTATTAGTGGCTGCCGGATATGCTTCTACCCAACCGGAAAACACATCAATACACACTAACACATACTTTAGATTCCTGCACGGTGGTAATTGGATATAGTCAATTTGTATTACCTGAAAAGGTCCGTCTGTAGGAGGGATGTGGGATGGCTCAGTTGGAATAGTTTTCCCAACATTTTTCCTCAAACAAGTAAGACATGACATTGCTTTCTTACCAGCTTGAGAGGAAAATCCGGGAGCACAGCAGTATGCTCTCACCAGTTTGCACATACCTTCTTTACCCAGGTGAGTCAGGCCGTGTGCTGCTTCAGCCAGGCTTGGATAGTATGTTCAGGGAGCTACAGGCTTACCTTGTCCATCCCTCCAGAGTCCTGAGGACTCTTGACCATATCCCTTCGCTTTCCAGACCGCCTTCTCCTGCAGGGAACACAAATCTTGCATTTCAATTAATTTCTGCGTGTCTAATGTCTGAAAAACCATCATAGTCTCGGTCGATACAGTCATAGGTTGCCCTGCTGCCCATTTAGCAGCTTCGTCTGCCCTGTTGTTGCCCAATGACACTGGGTCTTCTTCAAAGGTATGGGCTTTGTACTTTATGACGGCTACTGTTCTGGGTAACTGTATCGCTGTCAGAAGTCCTTTTATGTGTTATGAGTGTGCTACTGGTGTACCTGCTGCTGTCGTAAAGTTTCTAAGACGCCAAAGGGCCCCAAAATCGTGCACTACCCCGAAGGCGTACCTAGAGTCAGTATATATATTGGCTGATTTACCCTCTGCCAATTCACAAGCTCTCCTTAGTGCTACTAGTTCCGCCACCTGGGCTGAGTGAGGTGGACCAAGGGGTTCAGCTTCTACCACATCCTGATCGTCTACAACAGCGTAACCAGTACATAGCTCTCCTGTCTCTGTCTGTCTATGGCAACTTCCGTCTGTATAAAACGTAAAATCTACTTTTTCTAAGGGGCTTGTCACGTATGTCGGGCCTTGTAGTAAAGGTCTGATTCAGGTGTTCCATACAGTCATGCGTGTCAGTATTCTTGCCTAACTCATCATCAACCAGGGTCTCCTCACCTCCCACCCTTTGTGTCTCTTGAGACACATACGGAAGGTATGTAGCTGGATTTAAGGTGTTACATCGTTTGATGGTGATATTTGAGGGTGCCATCAGGGCTAGTTCCCATTTTGTGAACCTAGCTGAAGAAACATGTCTGGTTTGGGCTGAATTTAACAGAGCTGATACAGCATGGGGTGTATAGATGGTTGAATTATGACCTAATACTACATCTTCGCTCTTACTTACTAAAAGGGCCGTTGCTGCTACACTTCTGAGACATGTTTGGAGTGACCTTGCCACATTGTCTAATTGTGCACTGTAGTATGCTACCGGTCTGCTAGCGTCACCATGTTTCTGTGCGAGGACACCTGCTGCACAGCCATCAGCTTCTGTACAAAATAGCTCAAAAGGCTTTTCATAATCAGGTATTCCCAATGCAGGTGCTCTTGTCAGACTATCTTTAAGGTTAAAGAACGCTTGCTCTGACTCTTTTGTGTGTACAACACGCTCTGGTTTTGAGGAAGAGACTAGCTCCTGCAATGGTAATGCTAGAATAGAAAAACTTGGGATCCAGGACCTACAGTATCCACACATCCCCAAGAAAGTACGAATCTGCTTCTGGCTCTGCGGCAGGGTCATGTGTTGTATGGCCTCAATTCTGTCGGTTGTCAGGTGTCTTAGCCTCTTAGTGAGGCAGTGTCCTAAGTATTTGACCTTAGTCTGACATGGCTGTAATTTATCCTTTGCCACCTTGTGCCCTGTTTGTGAAAGATGAAGCAACAACAATTTAGTATCATGCAAACATGACATAAAAGAATCAGAGCACAACAACAAATCGTCCACATATTGAATTAGAACAGACCCATTGTGGGGTTGAAAGGATTGCAAACAGTCATGTAAGGCTTGGGAGAAAATACTGGGGCTGTCAATGAACCCCTGGGGTAGTCTGGTCCATGTGTATTGCACTCCCCTGTAGGAGAATGCAAAAAGGTATTGGCAGTCAGGGTGAAGAGGGACTGAAAAGAAAGCAGAACATAGATCAATGACAGTAAAATGACTGGCAGACGGTGGAATCTGCATGAGGATGACAGCTGGATTCGGCACTACGGGGAATTGGCTCTCAACAACTTTGTTAATTCCCCTTAAGTCCTGGACTAATCTATAGCCCCTCCCGCCACTCTTCTTCACAGGGAAAATGGGACTATTTGCTGTACTGGCTGTACGAATTAAAATCCCTTGTTGTAACAGCCTCTCAATAACAGGATATACCCCTAGTTCCACCTCCGGTTTTAATGGATACTGTGGGATTTTTGGAGCTATCCTACCACTTTTTAGATTGACCATGACAGGGGCTACGGTTGCCATCAGTCCAGTGTCCTGTCCATCTCTGGTCCATAGGGAACCTGGTATTCCCAGCAACATCCCCTTTACATGAGATGGACTTTGTTCTATAACAGTAGAGTGTAACATTAACCTTTGAGGGGTGTCCAATATATCCTGTACCTCATGTGCGACCTTCTCCGGCATATCTAAGAACACACCGTCAGAAGTACAGTATATGACACATCCCATTTTACATAACAAGTCTCTCCCTATCAAGTTAGTAGGAGCCGCTGCAGCCAAGAGAAATGAATGCTTAGTATGCAGAGGCCCGATAGTAACTTCGGCGGGTTTAGTTAGAGGATAATGTAACACTTTTCCCGTTACCCCCATAGCTGGAATAGTTTTACTGGTCACCTGTAGGTTGAAAGGAGAGGTTATCACAGATCGGGCCGCCCCTGTATCTACAAGAAAAGTTTGTTTCCTACCAGCTATGTCAACTATCATTGTTGGTTCTTCATTCTGACTCTCAGTTAACCTCACTGGTTGTAGACTACAGGTATGACCTGACCCCTACCGCTGACTATTGATTTCCCGCGCAGCATTTGCTGCCGTAATATGCGCGGGTAGATGTGAGTCTTCTAGTCTATGTGAATCCCTCCTTGGAGGATATCTATGTGACCCACCTTTCTGTGTATTGAGTCTTTCCTTTTTACACTCTCTAGCATAATGTCCTTCCTCCTTACAGTTGAAACACCTGATCACTTTAGGTTTCCTGTTATATGGGTTGTATGCTGGTGGTCGTGTATGCACCCCTTCTAGAGCCTGTATACTTACCGTCATTAACCTATCACTTTTCTCTTCCCTTTTTCTAAAAAGGTTCTTGTCATGCTCCACAGCAGACTCCCTAAGAGAGTCTACCGTGACGCCTCTCCAATTAGGTAATGTGGTTTGTACTCTCGTCTTTAAATTTTCTCTAAGGCCATCCATCAGTACCCCTACAGCTACCTCTCTGTGATGTGGATCCTCACTTATGTTGGATATCCCAGTGAATCGTGCGATCGCTGTTATAGCTCTAGCAAAGTAATCTGAGGCAGTTTCACTATCCTTTTGTTTAATGGTGAAAATCTTACTCCAATTTACTACTACTGGAAAACAGATGGCTAAGTGTTTGACAATTTGTTCTATATTCCGTTGGTTAATCTCATCAGTCAAGGTGTCATCTTCCTCCAACAAACAATCTTCAATAAATTTTTGTATGTTAGTATTGGGAGGAAGACACGCCCTCAACACTACCCGCCAATCCTTACTGGTTGGTTCGTGAGCATTTCCTAAGTCTTTAACAAATTTCTGACATTTAGCTAACTCTTTTCTAGGATCTGGGAATTCAGTCATAATGGAACGTAATTCTGATCTAGTCCAGGGACAATGCATTGTAACATTTCTTTAAAGGAACTACACCATCCTTATCCGGTTTCCTATTGGGAACTGATATTGTGCGGACCGGGAACGCACCCTCTGGTACACTGACTTCAGGAGACACTACAGGATTTGCTGGTCCTAGATTTAGAACGCTTTCACTCCTAGTGATCACGCTACTCTCACCTATCTCAGCCATTTTCTCATACTTGCGCTGAGCCTCTAGTACACTAACGGCATGGGCAATGGCCGAAATCACAGTGGGTTCATCTTCACTTTCAGATACACTTGATTTAAACTGGTTTAAAACAGGATACAACTTAGCAATTTTTCTATTTTCAGTTTTAACAACGGCTGTATTTACCCCTCCCGCCACATAAGGTGGCGGGGGCGCGCTTGCGCTGAGTTCGCCATGTTTCACAACGGTTACATCCGCCTTGCGCGCGCTTTTCATCACGCCTACTTCCGGTTTGCATTCGCTGCTCTGCCACGTGTTACTTTCCATTTGCCACAATTTTAAACAATCATTATGTTTATTCCTCACTTTCGTTGAGGTAATCAACCATACTTTATCTTTTACGGTATTTAGTACCTCTGCATTAAAACTTCCTATTGTTGGGAAAGGCCTATCACAAGTTTTGGTCATCTTGACCCACGTGTCACAATACACAGTTGCGTTTGCACCATATTTCTTACACATGAGAAATTTCGCTGAACCAATAGGGCCTTCCTTAGGCAGTACACTGACCATCTCTAGCGTATGCTTAGCACCCATGTTGAACAATATACCTTCTACCCGGAACACAGACACACCGCAATGCTCTGTTCCTTCCGGCCAAATGTGAAATACAGACACACCGCAATGCTCTGTTCTTTCCACCTAATAATTTCAACTCTGTTGCTATACTCACCGCTAGAAATCTATAATGCTCGGTGAACGTATTTCCTTTAGCCGCATTCACTCGCTTTTCTCGCCCCTGGCGAGGATCCCTAATACAGAAATATCACTGTGGGCCCCAAGGGCTATCAGCTCCTCGATACCCTGGCTCAACCACAAAAATCTGCTGAGTTTATTATCGCTGGGAGCGCAAGTTAATACAATCAACCTGCCTTTCCAGTATAATTCCTCCTAGCTGCTTCACCAATTCGCACTAACGGTGCGATCGGATCGCACTGCCTACCAATACTAATTATTAGCAAACCTTGCGATCTATTGGTAGCGCTTTGCGAAAACCCGGTTTTCGCATTCGGTATACCTGCCCTGTATACCGTCCTTCAGTTGGGCAATCCGCCTCGTCAGACAGCAACTGAGCACAATCCACAATAAAACAGTGTATCTACGTTACAACATCACACACTATACACCTTTTCTGCGCAGAAAATCAAAAGTTCCCAACAACAGTAATAATATCTCAGAGGCTTTCACAAGTAATTATACTATACATGTACAATAACTATCAAAACGATTGTTTAACCACGTGGCAAGTCTACCGGAAGTTTGCGTACGCACAGCAGGAAATACACATACGCTAAGCAATGCAATACAGTTAAAACGCACAATGACAGAAAAAAGAAACAGTTTTCTCTTTTGTCCCTAGGTTCTAGTTAGCGTGCCCTAGATAATGCAAAACGGACATTCGGTTTCGCAACACAGAGTAAAATTTAGGTTTTGAACACCATGCGTTCTTACCCGTTTATGACGCGTCTCCACCCTTTGTTAAGGAACCGAAATCCGTTGGTCTTGCATATCATCGGCAACGAAACCTCCAAAGCTCACGAGCCCCCAAATGTTATGTGCGTATTGTCGCTAACCAATAACGATTGTCGAACCTCGATTTGTGTTTCCAAAGCACAAAGATTTATTCGCAATAAGTGGAATAATATGCTCAAGCGAAGTAATAGTAAATACAGCCGTTACTTATCGCAGGCGCTCTGGATCCAGTGCAGTCATTCAATCCTGAAGTCTGGGGACAAGATGTCTGCACTCTGGATCACAAGCTGCTGCTTATATACACAATCAAATACAGTAATACAATGAAGATGGTATAGCTTGCATCTATTGGTTCGGGTCTTAGGAATGTCCAAGGGGTCGTCAATCATTGGCTGGTTCATCCTAAGGAATCCAAAGGAGGGGGTCATCTCTGCAGGGGGTATGCTCTGCTCTTCCCGCCCGGATTCCTTAGTCTTAAGTAGTTCATAATTCCCTATCATTCATAACTTGCGTATGCACTCTGCGATTCCCTCGCAGAGTGAACCAAACAGTAGGATATGTAACAAGGTTCATTATGATACCACTCATGATGTTATTCCTTTAACCCATTCCGTGTATTTCACTAATATGCATGTAACTCTGATATAACATATAAATACTACTATATTTCGACATAACTGACTATGTGTTGCAATTACCATTAATGTGTACTATTTTATAAGTATGCGTGTTTGTGCGAATGTATGGTAAAAGACCGATTACTGTTGCTGCCACGTGTAGTGGATGCGTACGCCCTTTCACGCCGTAGCGTGCCCTTGTACGTCATAGCGTACCGTACGCATCTTTTCAGACAAAGACAACCAAGTTTGCTAGACTTTAATTGAAATGACTTTATCCAATTTGCTGACTTCGACAGTACGCTCATAGCTGAGGTGATAGGGTCTTCGGGCGAGTACTTGAAGAAGACCCTGTCCATGCTGGAGATTTTTAATTTCACCTGACGGGTGATATCAATTGGGGTGGGTGTTTTGTAGGTAGTTGAAAAGGGCAAAAGCTGGGTGTAAGCGCCCTCACTGTCGGATTCTGCTCTCTGCCAAGATCCAGACGGATTTAGCGGTTTGGGATCTCTTCCTGCAGAAGTTCAATGGTGTGCCTTTTTGGCCTGCTCCCCCCTGTGTTTAGTCAGGAGTTGGAGCTATTTACGGACACAGCTGGGGGAGTTGGCTTTCGGGCATACTTTGCTGGGGACTGGTGTGCTGCACCTTGGCCTGGCAAATGGGTGCAGTCCGGCTGGACTGCTAACTTGTTACTGTTAGAAATCTTCCCGATTGTGGTGGCAGTTAAGTTGTCGGCTCCCAGGTTTGTGGGAAAACAAATAGTATTCTGCTGTGACAACATGGGAGTGGTACTGGTCATTAACCGTCAGAGGGATACCTCCCCATCAGTGATCACCTTGTTACGAGGTTGCTTATCTTATGACATCTGCTTCAGGGCGCGTCATGTTCCTGGTGCAGAGAATGCGTTGTTTAGGGGCAGTGGGATAAATTTAGAGCTTTGGCTCCTGGGGCATCCCTGACAGGTTTACTTTGTCCCACTTATATCTGTCAGATTGTCAAGCCGGCATAAAGGTCCTGGCTGAGTCATCGTTGGCCCCTGCTATAAGGGAGAAGTACCGCATGGCTTGGCAGGACTGGTGCGCTTTCCGGAGCCACGGGTATTGTACAAATGACGATGGGCATAAGTGCATGCTAGCCTTTGTATGGGAGGGTTTCAAAGCCAGTAACTCTAAAGCGGCTATGGTAGGGTCCTTGGCGGGAATATCTTTCTTTGCCAGATTGCTTGTAGAGGCGGATCCCACCAAGAGCTTTATGATATCCAGGACTTTAAGGGGCTGGGCGAGAGAAAGTCCAGCGCTCTCGGACCAGAGGAGGCCCATTAGTGATGCTCTCTTGTCGAGCCTATTGGTAACTGTCCTGAAAGTCGCGCGTTATGCTTATGAGAATGCTCTATTTCACTCTGCCTTCATGATGCTTTACTTTGGGCGTTTAGGGTGGCGAAGTGGTGGCCTCTCCTAGGTCCGCTCCCTTGTCAGGATTGTTGGCACACCACGTTATTGCCTCTTCCTCTGTGTATTGCAAAGTCAGAAAATCTAAGTGGGAGAAGTTAGGTAGGGGACATGGGGTTACCTTGGTGCCAAAGAAGGGATTCGCTGTTTGCTCTGTGGTAATTATATGTGAGTTTGCTCGCCTGCAGCAAGAGTCCGCAGTTCTGTGTCTGGTGCACAGTGAAGGTTGCCCCCTTATCAGGTACCAGTTTTTGGTTGTTTTTAAGCGGCCGCTGGCCAAGCTGGGTTTGGACTGGTCTCAGTTCGGCACCCATTTATTTAGAATTGGGGCTGCCACGTCTGCAGCAGTGACTGGCTCTTCAGGGCAGGCTATCCAAGAGCTTGGTAGGTGGAAAATAAAGGTATACAAACATTATGTTTGGCCTGCTCTTCTCACCTAATCTTTTCTTTCCTGCTCTATATACTGTTGCGGTGGCACAGGGTTTCAGCTGCTTGGGCCTTTGGAAGCCGTGCGCAAAGGGATTTCTCCATTTTTTCCTCTAAAAAGTTTGCCTGATTGGCACTTTGCGCCACAAGTTTTTATGGTTTTACCTTCGTCTGTGCTCCCGCTCACCCTTTGTTTCTCCTTTCGCCTCGTGAGTTGTGCGCTCATGGAATGTTGTGCTGCTGAGTGTAAGGGGTTTCTTCCCTGGTCTTTCTTTATTTCTTTCATTTTCATTTTCCTTTTCGGGGTGCTCCTCAGAGTTCCCCTTGCTCTTGCTGGTAACATATTGCTGCTACCTTGGTGTGCTAACATCTTGTTTTTGTTTCCTGCCCTACAGACCATCAGACCCCACTGCGGATTTGGGTGCTGGGACACTCGTATATTCATTGGGCTGGTTTACATAAGGCAGCTGGGGATAGCTCTTCTTTTGCGGGATCAGTGGTTATGCAGTGGATTGGTCATAGAGGTTTACGATGGACTTACAGTTTAGAGAGCTCCTGGGGGCTAATTTGGCTAGGCTATGGGTCCTCCATGTTCTGGTGATACATCTAGGGGGGAATGATTTGGGTTGCTTTAAAGTCAATTGAGTTGAGTCTACGGATCCAAGATGACCTGACATGGGTTCGTGCCTCCTAGCCTTCCCTTGTCATCTGCTGGTCTGATATGGTGCCAAGAGGATTTGGCGTCCCTTCCCTGAGGGGCGCATGGCAGACGAAGTGAGGAGAAAAGTTAATTCCGTAGTTATCTGTTTCATACGCTCTATAGGTGGTTTGCGGTTTGAGCACCCGCGGATTAGATTACAGAACCCCTCGTTATATAGGCTGGACGGGGTGCATTTGAGTGATGAGGGCACAGATTTCATTGTTCAGGATATATATGAGGTTTTGGCAATGGTAGGTGTAAATATGGTGGCGGGCCATGGCTCTTAGAGATCCAGACATGGTCGGAAAACGCAGTACAGTCAACGGCCAGTGGTTGGCGCGCACATTATGGTAGTGGGCACGCTGAACCTGACTCTCTTCAAGTGAATTGGCTATAGTTTCAGTACAGGTACCGCCCCGTGGGTTGCCCTGTGATTGCTTTCCGTCTCCCCCAGAGGATGGGCGGATTCTGTAAGCCTGGGATGCGGTGTTCTGCTAAGGTAGATATGTGCACCTGGGGTGTGATTGGTTGTCCCCCACTTGAAACTGTGGTTTTATTTATTGTCCCCCAGTTAATGAGGTCCCATAGTTAATGCTGGGACAATTGGGTTTTGCATAGTGGACGTCGGACTGACTGCTCTCTTCTCCACCACAATATTTAAATAAACTATTTAAATTTGCCACACTCAGGTCTTGTGTCAGTTTTTTATGGTTATAGTTAAATAAGAGTAAGAAGGTAAGAGAAGTCAGAATATCAGACATTAAGGGCTAGATTTACTAAGCTGCGGGTTTGAAAAAGTGGGGATGTTGCCTATAGCAACCAATCAGATTCTAGCTTTCATTTATTTAATACCTTCTACAAAATGACAGCTAGAATCTGATTGGTTGCTATAGGCAACATCCCCACTTTTTCAAACCCGCAGCTTAGTAAATCTAGCCCTAAGCCTTTTATAAGAACTGAGGGCTGAAATAAGCCTGAAGGCAATTTAAAAGCTGAGGCTTTATCTTCAAACTGGATTATTCTCTGGGGTTATTAGTTAACTATGGAGTACGCCCATCTGTTGTCATAGGGGAGGGGTAGACAGGGTCTATAAGTTGGATTGCAGAGAATTAAGCAGTCTCTGCAGTCTGTACAATGCCAAACCACCCTCCCTGGTTAGCTGTACTTGGTAGCACGGACACAAGACTGGATGTTTCTCGTATTGATGCTCAGTTATTGGCATGGTGGTATGGCTGGTGGTGATTCTGGATGGAGAGTTGCCGGAAAACATATTACAGTCAACGGCCAGTGGTTGGAGTGGCACATTACAGTAGTGAGAACACTGAACCTGCCTCTCTTCGAGTGAATTGGCTATAGTCTTGATACAGGTACAGCCCCTGTGGTTGCCCTGTGGTTGCCTTCCGTCTAGCCCAGAGGATGGGCGGATTCTGTAAGCCGTGGACGCGGTGTCCCACTAAGGTACATATGTGTACCTAGGGTTGGTTGTCCCTCCTTGAACCCAGGGTTCGATTGATTGTCCCCCAGTTGATGATGTCCCATAATTAATGCTGGGGCGTTGGGTTTTGCCTGGCGGACGTCGGACTGACTGCTCTCTTCTCCACCACCACATTTAAATAAACTATTTAAATTTGCTGCACTCAGGTCTTGTGTCAGTTATTTAAGGTTATAGTTAAATAAGAGTAAGATGGTAAAGAAAGTCAGGATATCAGCCATTAAGTCTTTTAAAGACAGATGACCTGACTACTGTATTGACAATGATTGAAACATGTTAGCAATACTGAGAACAACATTTTTGTGCAACAAAATGTGTCAGTGTAAAAATAATTAAAACAAGGATTATTAAACCAAGGATATAAAATGTGGAAAAAACAAATGGTATCTTTGGGAGTAGATAATGGGGTTGCAGATTCCTGAAATTCCCACAAGTCAAATATGTTAGTCAAACAAATCAAAGAGAGACCTTTCATTCAATTATATGTTATTTTCGCATTGAAATTCGTACATTTTACTGACTGGGAATCATATATACCATGCTTGAAAACTGGGATGTAACATTTAATAAAATGAGAGTAACGAAGGAATAGTGCCCATAAAATTCAGTATTCATCTGCTGCTAGAGTTCCCATTTGTCTTTTGCATTTTTACATATCCCCTCTGAACTTCTGTATCAGCCTCTTTAATACATTCATATCAGGAATATAGGGTATCAGTAAGGATCATTTCCATACAAAAATTTACTGTACACAAAATTGTGTAGGCTCTCTTTCTTTTTTTGTAACATCATGTATCTGCATAAATTGGCTGACCATGGCCGAACCACTCACGTGGTTACCAGAGACCCTTCTCAGTGACTAGTCAATTATTTTATAGTTGCAATTATGTAATCACTTACTGCAAAATCTGGCTGCAGGGGCTCAGCTCCTCAGGGGGTATATCAATTAGCTGCCTTAACCTACATAAGTGCAGTCTGCTGTACATTTACTGCTCTTGATAGGTGCAGTGTTCCTGAATTGAGTGGTTTCCCTGGTCATGTTACTAATATTCTTGCCATTGTTTTGGACCATTCTGTGTTCTGGCTGTGCTGCCTAGATTTTGGACCTGGTTTTGATGCTTGTCACCCACACCTGACCTTTGCATGTACCTAAGCTGTTCTATTGTTCTCTGTCTGTCCTGACTGTCCTGACGATTGTCTGGATATTGGACTTGGTTCTGTTGTATGCCACCTGCCCTGACCTCTGCCTGGGCTCTGACTATAACTGTTAGCTGCCACCCTAACCTCCACCTGGACAGCTGGACCTCGCTTTGTCTTTTGCCTTGCTTTTAAGAAATGTGTGTGTTTTGAGGGTGAATGATTGAGCACTCAGTGTGTTAGACATTTTTATTGTTTGTACCTGTGTTTTGCGCTGTGCTCACAGCGCTTTGTGTATATTTTATTGGCTACTGCAATAGTGTCTCCTATATTTTCTACACCAGCACCTTTCTAATTTGTCCCACAATATTTGGGACAACTGATTACCTATGAGCACATTCAGCTGTATAGGTAAGTAAGCAGCAAATGGCAAATACCAAATTATCCTGGTTCTAGTGGTTTATTTTAGGTCATTTGCATCACGTCTCTTTCCCAAAAGGTTACACTATTTTAGGCATCAAAAAGTGAGAGTTCGTAAGAATGCATTCTAGGGCGGCAATATTTGGGTGTCACTTATTTCATTCAATGGGGCAAATTTTGCACCATCTACTACAATTTATTACGGTTACCAAATTCATATATACTATATATATGCATAGATCACTGTAAGTAAACACTAAAATGTGCATTTGTGACAGTTTGCTGAATTTATGTATGATTTAGAAAACATGGTAATTTTATGGCCACAAAGATGTGTGTATTTTCATTTGCACATATGTTAAAATACTTGCAACTAAAAATACCCTGGAAATATTGCGACCAAATTAAGATATGCTCTTAGCGTATTAAGATTAGAGATGAGCGCACTCGGATTTCCTGAATCCGAGCCCACCCAAACGTTGCCGATCCGAGTCGGATCCAAGACAGATCCGGGTATTGGCGCCAAATGAAAACTTGAAACCGAGGCTCCGAGTCATAATCCCGTTGTCGGATCTCGCGATACTCGGAACCTATAAATTCCCCGCTAGTCGCCGCCATCTTCACTCGGGCATTGATCAGGGTAGAGGGAGGGTGTGTTAGGTGGTTCTCTGTTCTGGTAGATCTCGTGCTGTGCTGTTTAGTTCTGTGCTGTGCTGTGCTGTGTTCTGTTCTGCAGTATCAGTCCAGTGGTGCTGTGTGCTGTGCTCTGTTAATTTTGAGTTCAGTGGTGCTGCTGGGTCCTGTGCTGTGTCCTGTTCAGTCCAGTCGTGCTGTGTACTGTGGTCTGTGCATCTAAGGGCATAGTTATTTCCCCATTATTCCCAAGTGTTTAAAAAATTAAAAAAAAGTTATAAAAAAAAATACAAAAAAATAATATTTTTTTTTTTTAATTACAACTAAATTTGCCAAACCAATCCTACAGTATAAGCCCATTGGTACTGCAATATTACCAAGTTCACACATTCAGCAGTAAAAGTCCAGTGGTACTGCTGCAATATTACAAAGTTCCCACATTCTGCAGTATCAGTCCAGTGGTGCTGTGTGCTGTGCTCTGTCAATTTTGAGTTCAGTGGTGCTGCTGGGTCCTGTGTGCTGTGTCCTGTTCAGTCCAGTGGACCTGTGTCCCATGCTCTGTGCTTCTAAGGGCATAGTTATTTCCCCAATATTCCCAAGTGTTGAAAAAATGAAAAAAAATATACAAAACACCACCAAATAGACATGTCAGACAGTCCATATTGTTACTGGCAGGAAAAAAAAGGCAGTTTGAAAGCCCCTGTACAAACTGGCTCTATTTTACCTGAGTTGTCCCTCCAGTGTGTACTCGGAAAGAGTTTTTAGTGCAGCGGGGAACCTGGTCAGTGAGCGGAGAAGGAGGTTGCTTCCTCACAACGTTGAAAAAATGATGTTTATAAAAATGAATAATCAATTCCTCAATGAAGTACAGCACTGCCCTCCAGATAGTACAGAGGGACCTGTGGTTGTGGAGTCCAGCGGGGACGAATTGATAATGTGTGAGGAGGAGGAAGTACACACTATAGGGGGAGAGGAATCAGAGGTTGAGGATGAGGACGACATCTTTCCTCAGTAGAGCCTGTTTAGTTTGTAATTGTACAGGGAGAGATGAATTGTTATTTTGGTGTGGGGGCCATAAGGGTGGGTGGGAGGCCCCAAGGACAATTCCATCTTGCAACTATTTTTTTGGCATTATGTGACCATTCAACAGTCGTTTGCCATGTTCAAAAAGTAAAAGAAAATTAGAAAATGTCAACAAATTCAAAAAATTTAATCAAAACTTAAATGCCCTGTCATTATTTTAAACAAGAGGGTTTGACGTGCTAGAATTAGTGTAGTGTTAATATGTTATAAACACTACACTTGGAACTTGGAGGAGGTATTGTGGCCCCGGTATCCAATTTAGTACCGGGGCCACCCCACTACGCAGTCCAGATACTTGTTTGGTGGAATTCTGACCAGTTGAGGGTGTAACTATTTATTATATTGTGGCCCCGGTATCAAAGTTAGTACCCTGGCCACCCCACTACGCAGTCCAGATACTTGTTTGGTGGAATTCTGACCAGTTGAGGGTGTAACTATTTATTATATTGTGGCCCTGGTATCAAATTTAGTACCGGGGCCACCCCACTACACAGTCCAGAATTTTTTTGGGGGAAATTCAGAGCCGTGGAGGGTTTTTTATTAATTATATTGTGGTGACCAGACCACTCCTCCACTCAGTCCAGGTACATTATTCGGTGCGATTCATACCAGTTGATGTTTTTCTTATTATATTGTGGGGACCACTCCACTACGCAGTCCAGAAAGATACCTCGTTGCAACGTTTTGGACTAATAACTATATTGTGAGGTGTTCAGAATACACTGTAAATTAGTGGAAATGCTTGTTATTGAATGTTATTGAGGTTAGTAATAGCGTAGGAGTGAAAATAAGCCCAAAAACTTGATTTTTGAACTTTTTATGCTTTTCTCAAAAAAAATCCGCATCCAAAACCTTAAATCCGAACCAAAACCTTTCGGCAGGTGTTTTGCAAAACAAATCCGAACCCAAAACATCGCGAAAATCCGAATCCAAAACAGGAGACACCAAAAGTCGCCGGTGCACATCCCTAGAGTAAAGTGTCTTTATTAGGCAGAGATTCACAGACAGAGAATGGTGCAGTAAATGATAATGGCAACACAGTTCAAGGCAGCAGGTACAACAGCAGGACTGGCAATATAGCTGAATAACTCAGGAAGTCACAATTAGCAAAACAGTTCGTAAAGGCAGTTATGAGTAGCCGGATAGCAGTCCTAGCTCAGAGGCTGGAGAATCAGAGAAGACTGAAGACACAAGATGTACCATGGTATCAGAATACATGGTATACTCAGGAGGCAGGAGTCACAAGGTATCGGATGAACCATGGTAGACAGGACTTGAGGTCTTGCCAGGAGGCATGAAGCACTGGATCGATCTGTGGGTGCCAGGATTGAGGAGGGTCAAATAATCCAAAGGGTCAAAAGCCAGAAGAGCCACAAAGGTACCAGGTAATGAGCTGAAGCATAGTCAAGAACGTAGTCTGGTTCTGGGTCAGAAGATAAACAGCGAAGTCAAAGAACTAGCTGGGGTCAATACCAGGTCAGAATGGAAAAGGACACAGGACACAGGATACTCTGAAAAATCAGCAGCAAAAAACAATGAGCTGCCACAGATTACCGGGAGAGGCAGTGAACAGGTGTGTGTGCTGATTGGAGCTAGGTAACTCCTGCTAGTGAGATGGAATGTACAATGGTAGGACAGCAGCACCTTTGGTGGCAGGAAGGTACTGCAGGCTAGATTTACATAAAAGCGAAGATCATGCATAGTTCTTAGCAGACAGATGCTCCAGTACAGCCGGATGAAGATCGTGGATGCGATAGAAGAGAGTAAGGAGCTTAAGCCTGAAACCTACCCGTCCCATTCCTCCAGATGAAATGGTGTAGGTGATAAGAGGGATGATGCTGGGAGCTGTTCTATTATCTTTTTGAGAAAGGAAGCTAAAGCTGACAACTGGAGTTCAGCATTATATTTACTCAAAGATGCAAATATGGTCAGAGAAATATAACAATGATTAGTGATTAACAGCATTATAGTTATGAGGCAACACTTGCGAAAGCTACTAAATGTGGGAGTCATAATGGAGTCAAGGTAATGAAGAAGAATGTTGACTTCCAGATGTATGTTGACTACCAGATGCTCAACATGAGACTTATCCCAGACCAGTATACAGTTCCTTGAACTGATAAAGCTCTGGACAGTCTACAGGAAAGTCAAGTTTTCTCTGTACTTTTTTTTTATTTCTACCTACTAGCAAATCCTCATGACTAAAGAGGATAAGGAAAAGGCTATGCCCCTTGGGATTTTACCAGTTTGAGATAATACCTCAAGGAGTGAGCAGGTCCCCTGCCTCATTCCAAAGACTCATGGGCCATAAATGAGTGTATATGAATTTATGGGAAGTACTGGTATAACTTGATGATTTAATTGTGTTTAGTTGAATCTTTAAAGAGAATGATGATAGACTGTTTAAAGTGTTAAATTGGCATTCATAGACTGGGCAGAAGTTGTCTCTAGACTATATTCAGTTCTGCAGGAAGTCTGTTAAGTATGTTGACCACAATTTTGGCCAGCAAGGTGGCTTACTGATTAACACTTCTGCCTCACAGCACTGGGGTCATGAGTTAGTTTCCCGACCATGACCTTAAGCTGTGTGGAGTTCGTATGTTCTCCCCGTGTTTGCGTGGGTTTCCTCTGGGTGCTCTGTGTATGTGTGTGTGTGTGTGTGTGTGTATATGTTAGGGAATTTCAGCTGTAAGTTCCAATGGGGCAGGGACTGATGTCAGTGAGTTCTCTGAACAGCACTTTTGAATCAGTGGCGCTATATAAATGATGATGATGATTCCTAGACCAATGAAGTAGAGGAGTTAGATCTGAACTGAGCTTATAGTGCTAGTACAGAAGATTTGTGCCACAGTACTTAAAGTCACCAACCATTTTCTAAATCTAACCTTGGACTACCCCACCCAATCAAAAAGGGTTTGCCCTTGGAAGAAAAAAAACAGAGAAGATGTGCTATTGCAAAGTAACTAAAACCTTTGGGGACAGATAAACATCTGAGTGCAAGGCAGCATTTTGCAGGTTAAAGTAATGTCTTACATAGGTTCCATTGTTTGCTTATATAGATTCAGAGAAATTCTATGTGCTGCATGAGGATGCCACAATTAAAGGAGTATGAAAATTGGTTGTGACTAGTCAGTCTACTATGTCAGCCAGGGAGTAGTATAGTTCAGGCCTGGACAACCTGTGGCTCTCCAGGTGTGAAACTACAAGCCCCAGCAAACTTTTGTAATAGCCAGCTAGTTGATAGCTGGCAGGTTGCCCAGGCCTGCCCTAGTGAGTGCAAATACATTATGCAGCAATTAAATTCTTGGCACTGAAGTTGACTGTTGTTGACAAGCTACATGATTACTTGTATGGAATTGACTTTACAGTAATTTTAATAAAAATAGAAAGTTATTATCTGTATGCACTCAAAGCTTTATTCAACAGGAGATCAGAAGTGTGCTGCCCTGACTGTGTATGATTTTATATTATTACGAACGAGAGAAGAAAAAGTGTGTTTGAAAAACGAGGCACTCTATTTGCCATAAGCCTTAAAATATTATAACTTTATTATTAACATAGATATTAAAATAAAAAAGAAATGAATTCTTCAAAGAACTAGTAGCGAAATATTAAAATATGAGTGGAGAATGTGATTGTCAGAAATAATATTGGCTGTTAAAAAGGTAGCTGATGACTACCTGGCTGTGTTGTTGCTCAATTTGGTATTTATAATGTGTATATAGTTACTGAACAAGGTCAGCTAATATCAGTAGTTAGTTTGTCCCTACAAACAGCATAGGTACCATTTAAATAGAGAGATTTGTCTTGTTTAATATGTTTTGACACAGGGTATCTATGTTGTTGTTATATCTGGTATATAGGAGGACTGTATAGATATTTATAGGTTGGGTATTACACACTTTTTCTTCTCTCGTTCGTAATAATATTGACTCTTCATGGTGTGTGAGCGCACCCTCCTTTGAATATATGGGTAAATTATCCCTTTATAGAGTTAATTTAAATGAATATCTTGGCATTCCTGGTGCGGTGCAACTCCAATTGTTGAAATTTCCTTTCTGTGTCTCTTACACTGTCTATGCACCAGCACAAGCTACTTAAAAGTATATTTAAAAGTCCATTATAGATTCAAATAATGGCTACGTTTAGCATTACAGGGGAACTATCAAAAAGACAGGAAAGGTGGCGGTTAGACATAGATTCCGACATTTTGTCAGATGCGACAATAGCTGGATACTATGAGGGAACATGGACCCATAATCTTTTAGAACTTAAAAATACAATGTTTTAGCAAACAAAAACATTTTGGAGTAAAAAAATGTTCACAAACTATATTAAACAGGGACTAACCCCCAGGGGACTTAGACCTAAAATTTACCCAGCCTTTGAACTTGCAAATGATGAATTGAGAAAAGAGTGGGAGTCCACACTTACAAAATGTTCTACGGAGCTAATAAATATATTGATCAAACATGATAATATATTACTAGAGGAATTCAACCAAGAAATAACAATATTGGGTGAGAAACTTAAAAAATTTGAAGGTCTAGACCCTTTTCAGAATTCATATGAAAAATTTCAAATCGAATTGGACAACTTTAAAAAAAATGATTGTAGAGAAAAAACGGAACAAATTTACTTGTGACAAAAATGATTATTTAACCAACAGAGTTTTCAAATGGGAAATAATAAAATCTAGGAAACCTACACCCACCTATAGTACCTCAGAAATTGATTCCTCTGAAGGGGAATTATCTGATCATTCAAGAATCAACTTCAATACTACCAGAGATTTTTTCGGGATGGGTACCAAAAACAGGGAAGGTGGGGGCTCAGGTGCCACAAACAGATACGCAGGGATGGGGGGGGGGGAGAAAATTTGACAGAAAAAGAAAATATATGGATGGACAGGGAAATTCACAACGCCCACGGAGGAATCGCAGACCAATTCATTATTAGAAGACACTCTAAGAGTTATAAATCTTTCTGATAGAGTCTTGACTAATACACAACAAATACTCCTCAGTAAAGGCCTATCCTTTTCTCCCACCAAACACTTCAATAGGTTTGAGTGGGAAAAGGACTTAATGCTATTCTCAAGAAAACTCTTATTGAAATTTTTTTTTACCAATAAACAAAGGGCAGAGTTGTGTCCAAGGGACACTAATACTGAACAAGATACTAATTTCTTTAATACAGAAGAAGAAATTCAGGCATTGACCATTCTTGAGGAATAACATGAATCTAATGTACCTCCAATCTCTCAAATTATCAATATAAATGAGGATCAGACTACAAATAAACACAAATCAACTTTTTTCCCAGAATTTTCTATCTGTCCCCAAGTCAGAATTTATAAGGACTTGGTATCAAAAGATCTAGACGACCTCCTCCTAACATCGAAACGTCAAAAATCCCAAATTAACAATTTAAATGGAGATGAAATTCTAGCACTCAGAGAAATTACATCTTGGGATGATATCGTTATAAAGCCCTCTGATAAAGGGGGCAATATTGCAACATTGTCCTATGACTTTGCCATCTCTATCTAAAGGAAGTGTATCGCCAACTTAACGAGTCTTGCTATAAACGGATCATTTTTAATCCTACAGCTAATTATTTGCATAAATATAACCAAATAATTGACCAAGCATTACATACAGGAATTATAACAAAAACTATTCACGAGTCTTTAAGTGTGAGTAATCCAAAAATTCCAACACTGTATATGCTACCGAAGATTCATAAAAATGAGCTCAACCCTCCAGGTAGGCCCATAGTGTCAGGCATAAATAGCCTGATCGAAAAAGCAAGCAGATTTGTCGATTCTCAATTACGGAAACATGTGACAAGTCTAGACTCCTATATTAGAGACCCTCTAGACACACTGACAAAGTTAGATAACATCACTGTCAGTGCTACCACCAAATTAGCAACATATGATGTGGAGTCACTGTATACTAACATCTCACATGAGGACGGTCTAGCGGCAGTACTTTAAAAAAAAATGGGTAGAACTAACACCCTAGATGACTTTATCATAACATTGTTACAATTTGTATTAACTACCAATTATTTTGTCTTTGAGGAAAGGTTTTTGCTACAAATGAGGGGAATCGCTATTGGGACAGTGTGTACTCCCACCTACGCCAACCTATTTTTAGGCTGGTGGGAGAAAGAAGTGGTGTTGAACCATCTTAATGAAAAATACACCAGCCACATATTATTGTGGCTCAGTTACATCGACGATGTAATTATTCTATGGGAAGGAGAAAACTCCTTATTTCACAAGTTCACCACGATCCTGAATAATAATGCTATAAATTTGAAATTAACATCAGAGATTAGCATATCTGAGATACACTTTTTGGATTAAACAATCTCCAAATCTGGTGATGGTAAACTGCATACAGACATGTATCAAAAGAAAACTGCCACTAATAGCTTATTACACTCCTCAAGCTCACACTATCCCCCGGTTATAAGGGGCATTCCCAAAGCTGAACTCCTGAGAACAAAAAGAAATTATTCAGATGAACAAACTTACTTATTAAGATCAAGAGAATTGAAAGAGAGACTAAGAAGAAGGGGTTACAGCAATAACAACATTAACAAATCAGAAAAAGCTGTGAACAAATTAAACAGAGAAACCCTCTTACATTCCGCCAATAGGGATAAGACAAACTTAGATTCAAAAATCAGAATGGTGGGAACATTCTGTACAGAGTGGCGGACAATTGAACAATGTTTTCAAAGACATCAACATATACTTATGCTCGATCCAGACTTGAAACAATTCTTGGGAAATAAGATCCCTTTCTCTTGGCGACGATCACAAAATCTGAATGATCAACTTGTACACAGTTTCCTATCCCCAAAAAAGAAATGATCTAAGATACCTGTTGGTTTTTTTAAATGTGGGACGCGCAAGGCCTGTCAATATATAAGACAGACAAAAATCTATCAAGATAAATTTCCAAAAAATTGGAAAATTCAACAATTCCTAAACTGCAATTATATGAACGTTATTTACTGTCTTTTCTGCCCATGTGGTCTCAAATATGTGGGCATGACCAGTAGGCCGCTTAGAAAGCGCATTCTGGAACATGTAGGTAACATCAGGAAAGCTCCCACAGATGTAGCAAATTTCAAACAAATCACTACTGTCGCTAGACATTTTTTCAAATACCATTAGAATAGTCCTAATGATCTATCTGCATTTGTGATGGAACAAGTGAACCTGGGAATAAGAGATGGTAATATCCATAACAAACTTTTGAAAAGAGAAACTAAGAAAATATTTTTAATGCGCAGCATGACCCCATTTGGACTCAATGATAATAATAATTATACGGTTTTTCTATAAAACTTAAGATCAACTTTACTCCATACCACACTACTAACACCTCAAAAAAATTCACGGATCTATTTTGATAAGTCACCCTTAGTTATTATTGACAGCCTACCAAATGTCTTTATATGATATTCATTAATGTAATTATACCAGGTTCTTATTTAACTAAATCAGTCTAGTTGACTTAAACACAGTTTCACATTTTCAGCATTACTTTTACTTTATTCACACTTAGGTTGCATTATAAGTATACCTTCTTACTCCTACCATATAATGTTCATAATATGGTTCTAATCCACCATTATAACTTCTCACTGATTAACCCACATAGGGATTAACTATTATATTACTTTATTAACAAAATTATTTTCTATGTTAACAACAGATATCCCTCTTTATAGTAATCTATCTTAGTATCACCTCACTTTTTTTACATTCATTCATTATGAATTAATTCACACATAATATATGTAGACTAAGTTATATATTATGAACTGGGTAATACCTGGTAAATTATTAATCTATTATTAATTTTAGCACACTACTCACTAATAATCATATAAACATGCATGTATGCGTCATATAAAAATAGGATATATGATAGATAATTCTCAAGACTTACTTATCCACTGGAACTTTATAAATCAATGTAAATTGTGAATTTTGAAAATGGGGAGCTCCGTTTCGCCAGCGCTGTCCTAAACAGAAGCCGCGGCGCTGTCTAAGAAGCGTCTGCGGCGGTGCTGTATACAATACAGCACCGCCGCGGACGTTTCTTTGACAGCGCCGCAGCTGCTGTATAAGACAGTGCCCACTTAGTTAGCGCGGGGGGGGGGGGGGGGTTTCTAGAGACTCAGGAACCCCCCCTGCGTGCGCCACTGTTCCTCAATATGACCAAAATCTCAGACATAAATTTGTTTACTAGTAGTAGTAATGATATACAAACATCAGAAGTACATCCCTCCTTTATGGTCCAAAAATTTAATAGACATCATAGTCTATATAATTTCGGAACATATAGGAACAACCATTATGGTTCAAAATAAAACAGGATATGAGACCCTATGTCTTGCCAACAAGGTTAATAAGTAATGTTATTAATAACTGGAGGTGATATGTCTATATACATCTGTTATGATTGGTCCACATAATCATGTGATCTTCATAGTTGCTAACCACGTCGCTAAGCGACATATACTTACCTTCAGAAGCTCCATTCATTGATGTACAGTGTTTTTTAAATATGTTTTTGACAGCGTGGAGAGAATCGGTATGATTAATATTATTATTATTATTCTAATCTCTATCACAGATTAAATAAAGCACCACAATATAATTATCCCAATACTGATCATCAACATAACTGAAATCTATATATAAACCCGTAAATGCCACATAAATATCAGAAATCTCACCGTCGCTAAGGATTGACATATCAGTCTTTAATAAGCAATACAACTCATATAATGTATGATAACATAGAACCAATCATCATTATCCAAACCACTGGTAGATTAGATTACAGGATCTGAAGGGCTATGAATAGCGTTGCTAACTGATGTCATTAATAATGGGAGGTCCTTCCCACATATACAACTTTCATGATTGGTCCGCATAATCACGTGACCCCTATAGTTGCTAACAACGTCGCTAAGCGACGTCATCATTAATGGAAGGAGTTTTCCCCTTTATAAGATCGTTTCACAGACATCTCTGCTTGCCCTGACAAAGCCTCTAAGCGAAACGCGCGTCTGCAGACGCTGTGCTGTTTTGCTCTTTGTAACCCCACAAAAATATCTGTTGATCAGGGCCTGATCAACCACTAGGCTGACCAGGCTGCAGCCTGGGGCGCTGAGTCCTGGGGGGCGCAGCGCGGCACACTAGCAAGCTGGTTTTTTTTATTTTTTGTTTTTTTTTCAAATGCCGGCGATCGGCTTCTTTCTCCTCTGATGGGGCCGCCCCTGTCCACAAGGGGGCGGTCCCGCATGTTCCTATACCCAATCACGCAGCTACCAGCATCTCATGCTGTTAGCTGTTAGCTTCCGCTGTTAGTCAGTGTATTGCTTAGTGTGGTCACGTGAGATCTCACATCTCACGTGACCACACTAATCACAGAGAGCGCGCCCGCAGTGACAGTGCAGCTAACAGCGTCAGAGGCTGTTAGCTGCGTGTGAAGATGACAGAAGCGCCGGCTGGTGAGAAGAGGAACAGAAGACAGCAAGGTAAGTGCAGCTTGCTAAATATAAGGGGGGGGGGAGACACATCGGATGTGGAGGGGGGGAGATGACTGGGGGGACTAATGAACTGGCTAATGTGGCTAACGAGGGGGGTCTTATAAATTGGATATGGGGGGATTAATGAACTGGCTAGTATGGATTGGATAGGGAGGATTAATGGAGTGAAAATGGTGAGGTAATGAACTGGTTACAGGGGGTGCTTATGAATTGGATAGGGGGGGCTTATGAATTGGATGGGGGATTAATGGAATGGCTAGGGGGGATTAATGAAGTGCAAATGGGGATTAATGAACTGGCTAGAGGGGGTGCTTATGAATTGGATAGGGGGGGCTTATGAATTGGATGGAGCGGGTTAATGAAATGGCTAGGGGAGGGGATTAGTGAAGTGAAAATGGGGAGGTAATGAACTGGCTAGAGCGGGGTTAATGAATTGGATAGGGGGGATTAATGAAATGGCAATAGGGAGGTAATGAACTGGCTACAAGGGGGGGTTAATGAATTGGATAGGGGGGTCATACACTGTCTGTTGCGGGTCAATAGGGGGGATGAATTAGCTGGTGGTGGAGGTGCTGAAATAGCTTGTGGGGGAAGGATCTCTGTATTGTGTGGCGGTGATGTGGATGCTGACTGTGGTTTCAGCGGTCACTAGAATACTAAATACTAGATAGACAGGGCTGGTAAATGTTACTATATGAGTGTAAATAAATTTCATATATTTTATTGTCTATGTCTGTACTAGGGGGTTGTTTTGTATCATTCAGGGTTTGTTAAAATTTGGCACTATAATACAATTTTTGCACATTTTAAATACAGGACTCCCAAGTTTTCAGAAGCCAGGCAACGGACAACGCTCCAAGAACAAGCAAAAGAGAACACTAGGTAGTCTACGCTGCAAGATCAGGTAAGAGAGGAAGTGCATAATGAAGTGTGTTTTATGTATTAATTAATGTTTTACAATTTTGTTTACATATATCTATATATATATAAATATTTTTTTTCATTTACCCACACATAGGTGCGGGGGGGGGGGGGTGGGCGGTAACCAGTGTAGTAGCCTAGGGCGGCTGTGACCCTTAATCGGGCCCTGCTGTTGATTAACTATTTAAGAGACTATTCTTTTGGCTAATAAGATAAAAAACTATCAGACTGTTAAGCTCATTTATCCAGTACTGTAATAGAATATAAGCTTCAGTGATTATATTATAGCTGGAAACATCAGCCTTGTGTGTATGGGTTAGGTCCTATACTATGAGTGAAAGAACTACCCCATTTATATCAGTTTATAATGGGGGAACAATATTAATAAGGGACCAACAGGGACCTATAATACCCAACCTATTAATATCTATACAGTCCTCCTATATACCAGATATAACAACAACATTGATACCCTGTGTCAAAACATATTAAACAAGACAAATCTCTCTATTTAAATGGTACCTATGCTGTTTGTAGGGGCAAACTAACTACTGATATTAGCTGACCTTGTTCAGTAACTATAAACACATTATAAATACCAAATTGAGCAACAACACAGCCAGGTAGTCATCAGCTACCTTTTTAACAGACAGTATTATTTCTGGCAATCACATTCTCCACTCATATTTTAATATTTCGCTACTAGTTCTTTGAAGAATTCATTTCTTTTTTATTTTAATATCTATGTTAATAATGAAGTTATAATATTTTAAGGCTTATGGCCAATAGAGTGCCTCGTTTTTCAAACACACTTTTTCTTCTCTTGTTCGTAATAATATTGACTCTTCATGGTGTGGGAGTGCACCCTCCCTTAAATATATGGGTAAATTATCCCTTTATAGAGTTAATTTAAATGAGTATCTTGGCATTCCTGGTGCGGTGCAACTCCAATTGTTGGAATTTCCTTTGTGTGTATGATTTTAGTCTTAAGTACAAGCCTGGTTGGACGAACATGGATGCAGATATCGGATAAAGATAACTGGTAGTTAATTAGGAATTGTATTAGCAGTTAAAAGTGCACTTTGATATAGATGATGGCAAAAGAACAGTTGAATATTTGTAGGCTATTCCCCTCCAGCATAAAATTCAAGTACAAATGTATATACTTATAACCATCAATAATGCAGAGATGTGGCTTGACAGTGTTAGTTATAAATGGGAATAAAAAAAGAAATATACCACCGCACTAAGTGCTAATATACATATCCAGACTAATATTAAATTGCTGATTTAATAATATATATAGCTGGATTGGTGCACCTCTGCATGTAAAACATTGAGATTAAGGATGCATGTGTTAGAAGAAAACATGCCTAACAAGGGCACTCTGTAATGATCATTTTATTTAAAATATACCTTTTATTTATGTAATCTAAAATATAGTGTTCCAAGAATAAGCCTAAATATAGTAGGCAGCGAAATATTAAAAAGAGAAAGTATTGAAAATTAAAGATTTAAAATAAAGATGTTAATAAGATGGCAGATTATGCCATGCCTGCTGTGTGTTTTATTATTTGAGGATATATTCCATTAATTAACAATTCTCACGTATTATCCAAGTCAGTCAGTATATAGATTGGGATTATTTATCATCAAGGTTTATATTCAACACCTTCGTCACTGTTTATAATATGTTGTTACATATATTCAAGATTTATTCATCAATAATTGCCATACATAATAATATTGACAATATAATAATATGTTTGTTTCAGAGGATTAGTTGATAAGAATCAATTGGGTTACTTAGTGCAGTAATTAGTAGATTGTCATTTATTTCATGACAATCATATTAGTCTGGTATCATTCATATAATGGAGCTGCTAGAGATTGTTATCATCAGTTGATACTATGTTCTCAGAAACGTTGTAGTCTGAGAGACTCCAATCCTCTTATTTCATATGTCGTTTAACCTATATAAGGTATTGTTGAATATGTAATCAGATTAATAGCATGGTGTGATCCAAGTTCCTTTAATGATAATCCCCTGACTAGTTGGATTCTCTGTCCAATACATCCCTGTTATAACGGGATTAATACCCCTTGATAATTGGACCTGTGCTGTCTCAAGGCATATGGCTCAATACATCCCCACTATAACGGGATTAGTATCTCTCCGGTAATTAGATTATTATAATTGTGAGGCATATAGTAGCTACGTGAGGCATCTAAACAACACAGCGAGGCGAACGCCGACGCGCGTTTCGCTACTCGCTTTAACTTAGGCAAGCCGAGAAAGGGGAAATGACATCTCTTTTATAGATTGAGAAACGCCCCTGTGACTGACGTCACAATATGTAGGCCAATCAGATTACGTTAAAGTCGGAGAAATTTTTTGATGGACAGGAGCAGTGACAGACCTGTTGGAGATCCCACCCATCTCATATGACAAACTCATGGTTATAATTTCTCCTATATAGATGTAAATGGTGTTGGTAAGTATCCGTAGATCCATGCATAGATTTCTTCATTTTATATATTATTAAGATCTCCATGATCCTCCTGATGTTTTTTGCATTGTGAAGGTTTGTTAGGTTAGATTTAAAATATCAAGAGCTATTTAGATATAAGGAATAGCGGTTTAGTCCTGATATTTATTCTTAGGGGGATTAATTAATATTTCTTATTGAAAGCGTTGTAATATTAAGAAAATTTTAATAAAGAAGTGATAAGCAGCTGATTACAGATGTGTTTAATAAAATCACCGATTTCCATAAAAATATGTGTCTTGTATTTTATTTTTATAGTGACTATATGTAGTTTGCATATAGATAGAAGTGGTTATTTAATTTATAATTCAAGCTCAAAAAACAATAAACAATAATTGGCTTCATTAAAAAGTGTTTTGTTAATAAACAAGTGCATTAGGAAAGGGGCTAGGTAGCATTTGCTTCCTGGTCCTAAAAGACATATTTTGGTACATATGATGTTGAAAAAAGTGCTAATAATAAATAAACATATAAAAAATGATAGCGTGGGAAGTTATAATTATAATAAAGTCATTTATTGTAGAAGATTATTATGTCCATTAGGGTCTATTAGATAAAAACCATATAGTTGGTTTTATCATTTAGCCCATTTGGCACTAAGCTATTCATAAGAAATATCAATTTTGATTCTTTCTTCAAAAGTTCTTGTTGTAAATTTCCACCCCTAATTCCTAAAGAAATCTGTTCCATCACAAATGCTTGGAGTGTATCCGGATTGTTTTCGTGATACAATAAAAAATGTTTTGCTACTGTAGTGATGGGTTTGAATTTATCCCTGTCACTGGGGGCATTTTTGATGTTATTAACATGCTCCAATAAGCGTCTCTTAAATGGCCTTGTTGTCATGCCTATATAATTAAGGCCGCAGGGGCAGGTTAGACAGTAGACGACCCCAATTGAGTTACAATTTACAAATTTGTTGATTTTCCAAACTTTAGAGTATCTGTCCATATATTCATATTTTTGAATAGTGTATTTACACGCTTTGCAGCTGCCACATTTGTGAAATCCCATTATTGGATTCAGTGATTTCTTTTTCTTAACAAAGTGGCTATGGACAAAGCGATCTTTCAGATTTCGGGCTCTCCGCCATGTTATTGTAATTCTATCCTCTAAGTTTTGTTTGAGATCATCATCTAATAATAATATATGCCAGTATTTTTGAAATATATTTGAGATACTTCTCCATTCGGAGCAAAATGTCCCTATCATTCTCGTTTTTTGTTCAGGAGTTGGTTTGGGCATTGGAAATATCAGGGATTCTCTCTCTCTTTGATTTGCTTCATAGGAGGCCTTTTGTATACTCTTTTTGCTATATCCCCTTTGTAATAACCTTTTACTTAATTCTCCAGATCTTTTATGAAAGGTAGTGTTATTGGAACAGTTTCGTTTCGTTCGGAGGAATTCCCCTTTAGGGACACCCTTTATTACTGAAGGGAAATGTGCACTAGCAGAATGTAGTAAACTGTTAGTAGCTGTAGACTTCCTAAATATATCTGTTGTTAGTTTTCCTTCTTCATCAATAGATATTTGAAGGTCGAGAAAGTTGATCGTTTTTTGTTGTATGTCAGAGGTGAGTAGGAGATTCAGATTATTGATGTTTAATTGTTTAGTGAATTCATAGAATGAGGTTTCTTCTCCTTCCCATAGTAGGAGTATATCATCTATGTACCTGAACCATATTTGAATATGGTCAGTATATAGTTCATTCTGTTCATTAAAAACAAATTCCTTCTCCCACCAGCCAAGATATAAATTCGCATAAGTCGGTGCACAAGCTGTGCCCATAGCGGTTCCACGAATTTGTAGATAATATCTATCGTCAAATACAAAATAGTTGTTAGTAAGTATGAATTCCAAAAGGGAAATCAGGAAGTCATGAAAATCACTTTTGCAGTCCATATCTAAGAAATATTGGACTGCTTTGATACCCTGATGATGTGAAATGTTTGTATAAAGTGATTCCACATCATATGATGCTAGTCTGACCTCCCGATTAACAGAAATATCACTGATCTTAGATAGGACATCTAATGTGTCCCTGGTATACGATGGTAAACTTGTAACATATTTACGTAGATATTGATCGACGTATCTGCTAGCATTTTCGGTCAGGCTGTTTATTCCCGATATAATGGGTCTACCGGGTGGATCTGTTATAGACTTATGAATTTTTGGTAGAATATAGAAGGTGGGAATCTTTGGGTTTTCTACTTTTAAAAATTCATAATCTGATTTAGATATGACATTGTTTTTATAGGCATTATTAATTAAGTTGTTATATTTTCTCATGTAGTTGGCTGTAGGATTGAAGATCAGCCTTTTATAACATTGAGTGTTGTTTAATTGCCTATATGCTTCTGTCATATATTTTGATGTAGGTAACAAGACGATATTACCGCCTTTGTCCGAAGGTTTTATCACAGTGTCCTCCCATTCATCTATTTCTTTAAGTGCTTTAAATTCTTGTTTTGATAGATTTTTATTAAGATCCCTTGGTTTTGCCTGTCTGAACAGTCTATCTAAGTCCTTAGATACCAGATCACGATAGATCCTAACTTGTGGACAAATTGTTACATCTGGAGAAAAAGTGGATTTTTTCTTTAGTTTGGTCTGTTTTAGTATACTTTGTGTCGTCTGATTGAGTTGTTCTCTATTAGTGTCTAATTCTTCTAACATTGATAAAGCCTGTCTTTCATCATCAGTTAGAGATGTCAGTTCAGTATTCAGCATGGCATCCTCATTGGTCAGATTTAGTGAATGAGAATCATTTATCTTTTTTTGGGTGCAGTAAAACTTCTTTAATAGTAGTTTCCTTATGAACAGATTTAAATCTTTTTCCCATTCGAAACGGTTAAAGGATTGTGATGGTGAGAATGACAACCCTCGACTTAGAACCTGTATATGTATAGGATCTAGTTGTTTCTCAGTTAAGTTGACAATTTTTAGTGATGAATCTGATACATCTAACGTCTGTAGTTCCTCCGATGGAATTGGGGACCTTCTTGTCCTTCCATCTGTTTTCTTTTTTTGCGTTCTCTTAGTTTTATGTCCCCCCCTTCGTGTCGGTTTGACTCTGTAGTGCCTCCTCCTCCTTCCAGATTCTTCGAACCCCTCTCTAAAAAAGATCTGGTGTGGTGAAAGCGATCTCGTTTATTGGGGGAGGTATCAGATATCTCACTTGCTGAGGAATCAATCCCAGAATTGCTATAAGAGCTACGAGATCTGTTGAATTTCGGTCTATCCCATTTAAAGATTTGATTTTGGGCATAGTCATTTTTATCTCGTGCAAATTTTTTGCGTTTCTTATCCACAATATTTTTTTCAAATTCATCCAGATCCAGTTTAAAATCACTATAGGCCTTCTGGAAGGATTCTAAATTCTCAAATTGTTTAAGTTTGTCACCATATTGAGATATTTCATTAGCATATATAAAAGGTATATTTTAAATAAAATGATCATTACAGAGTGCCCTTGTTAGGCATGTTTTCTTCTAACACATGCATCCTTAATTATAAATGGGAATGTCACACTATCCTATTCAATTTAATTTCAATATAATTTAATGAAGTGTCATACACAAGAGAAGAAGTGGCACAAGAGTGTAATTATTAAAGAAGTCCATATAAAATATAATGAAATAAAAACAACCTTACACCTGTCATTTAATGTTTCACATTTTTACCCTGTTACTCAACAGCTTTGGGATTCAGGAGTGGCTCAGTGCTAGTCAGCATTGGGCCAGTACTCTCTAGATGAGGGGATCAGAAAGTTTTTTCAGTCCTTTCCTAGAGAACCAAGCATGATGCTGAAAAGGCTCGGCTGTTAGTTAAAGGGAGTTTTTTATTTTTTTATTTGAATGTAATAATACAAGTGAGCAAGGTGGTGTGACACCGGCCCAGCCTGTCAAGTCGGATATTGTTTACCTTGCCAGGTGCTCTACACAGGCAAGCTGAAAAAATAAAAACAGGTGTTTTACATCAAGATTTACCATACATTTTAGGGGTTTACAAATTGACACATTTCACCTTTCAAACGAAGGATGTAAATCCTGAACTGAAAACTGTATCGTAAGCATGGTGGTTTGTAAAATGAACAGTAAAACACAGGTTAGTAAATCCCTTGCTGTCATTTTACTTTCACATTAATACCCCCTTATAATCTTCTTTGTCCCAGTTAAAAACATTGCTGTCCCTCTTGCAGTGGGTTTGGAGCAGCTGAATTCCAATCTACAGATGGGGTATGATTTCAGATCAGTTTTACGAGTGTGGGTAAAATGTATCAAGCTGTGCTTTCTTTTGGCAGTTTTCACCTCAAACTGTTGTATGTACTATTTAGTTTAAGAGGGCCCGAATTCAAATCACCAGCGTTGTTCAGCGATGTGTGGTGGTTTTGAAACCTCCAAAACCTCCAATATCAAAGCGGTTTAAGGAAAAAACTTGGCTGTTTTTTGACCATTTTAAACACACATGCTTTTGACCTGGCAAGCACTTTAAAAGTCTGGTTACCAGTGCCATAACTACAAATTTTGGTGCCCTGGGCGAGACAGGGCACCGGCGCCCCCCTTCTAAGTGGGAGTGGCATATGACAAGTGGGTGTGGCTAGCACTTTAGTGAAAGAATTGTGCAGTAAAATTCAGAACAGCTAAAATTACTCCCCAGCTTTCCGGGAAAAAACTACCTGTCACATTTAATGCAGGAAGTATTCAAGAAGGGATTTATAATCACCTTCCTGGGCACCTACTTTCATGTTCCAAGCGCACTGAATATTAGAGAGAAAATGTCATAAGTAATAAAGTCATTATACCCAGAAATACCTACCTGTAGCTCATTACTGGTAAACATGCCACTTTGTACATATAACCCAGCTATTCCTCTGTAAATACCCCACACTCTTACTGTAGTACCTCTATAGGATAATGTTTTCATACAGAGACAACATACTCGAGTCTATGCCTGTGCCTGCCCTGGCAGATCCAAAGGGGGACAATCGCTAAGTACAGGTGCCTGGTGACCGAGAGGCAGGCAGTAAAATTTCCCTATGCAAAATACATTGGATTCCATATTCATATAGTTTCTGAAAAAACAGTCTAAATGAAACAATACACAAGGCAAATTAAATCAAAGTGCTAGAAAAAGATGTAATGGATGAATGTGACTGACCTGAATATACTGCAGTCTACAATTCGGGCAGGACCTTAGTAAATGGTATTTATTTAAAAAAAAAACACAAAAAACAAAGCGACAGCTGACAATCCTGTCATGTCCGGAGTTAGACAACCTGTGGATCTCTCAAGTCTGCAACTGTTGTGGAACTACAGGTCGCATCATGACAGGCAGGACATTGTGAGCCTTGTAGTTCTACAACAGTAACAGGAATACAAGATCACCAAGTTAATCTTGTTCCTGGTCCCATTCAAGTTTTAATAAAAATGTTCCATGATCTATCACAGTGTTTGTTTATGTGGTGCCTGCAAATGGCCACTCAAAGGACCACCATTTGCAGAGAAAAGTGACTGTGACAGTTAAACAGAAGTGTCGGGGTATCGCAGCGCATGACCGTTCTATGACCGTTCTATGACCGTTCCAATGTGAAAGTTGTCTATTTGCTCCATTGTTCAGTACAGCCACCATTACTCTTAGCTGCAATAGATCCACTTTGACCACTGCATTATAATTCAAAACACAGACCTGCTTATGAGGATCTCCTAAACGCTCCTGTAGTAAGTGTGATAGCGCATGGCTCCGGATATGACCCGCTCGTCAGCGAGGATGAAACCTCCAGGTCACCTCGGCATTTGGAACGCAAATGCGTTCCAAATGCCGAACTTCTGGCTTTCGGTGGAACTGCACTGCTTTTGATGCCCTGAATGAATTGTGGGCACAGAGGCAGGTATCGGGTGGCTGCGCCCCCTAGGGCTTGCGCCCGGGGCAGTCGCACCGCCCGCACCGCCATCGTTGCGGCTCTGCTGGTTACTACCTTATTTTAGTCGATAAGGGTTTCAGAAGCTAGTGGATTAGAAAGAGAACAGCAAAGGAGAGTTTTTTACTGAAAGTAGTATTTTTTTTTAGCTTCATTGATGTTTGTGGTATTTCTGTGTAAGTGTGGTGTCAGTGTTGTTATTGTACTATTATGTGTTTTCTGTGCCCTATTTATTGTTGGTTATATCTACTAGGAGGAGAAGGAATGATGCAAGGGACAGTGGTGAGTAGGAAAATGATGCCTTATGTCAGGAGATAGCAGAGGAGGGTGGCAATGAGTCAAGGGCACAGAGTAGTAGGCAAGCTGGAAAAACTTTGGTCTGGCAGTAACATCAGATTTAGAAATAAATACAATTGTGCGCTCATTTCAAGCATTATACTATGCTATGAGCATATTTTGGGCAACTAAGCTGCCAAAACCTCAAGTGCCTGGAAACACCAGCTGTAGGCAGGAGTGTGGACAACTACCACAAATGATTCTCAGACATTAAAGGAAGTGTGGCATATAACACATGTGGAGGTCCGCGTCTAGAAATTGAATATGCCAGTTATGAGGAGTAATCAAAGCACCGTCTACTTATTTCTTGCACCCCTTCAATCCACCCCCCAAAAACAAAGGTTTATACAAAGAACAAGTCCCGGGCAACAGGAGACAGGAAATGACATGCATGTAGACCAAATAAAAGTCCTCTGCATCTGGGCAAAGGCAACATGCTATTATATCAAACTTACTGTTTCCATCACCATCTCCAGAAAGTAGCCAGCCAAGCACAAAAGCTACATCAGCACCCAGTTGCAGTGTGTGGACCAGGGGACCGATGTACTGGAACTTGTACTCGTGGTGATGAGCATTCTAGCACTAAATGTAAAAAGTAATTGCACATGTGTTTCTAAGTGTTTCTATGTGTTTCTATGTGTGTTCTAAGTGTACAATATATTGAATAAAAAATGTTTTTTTCAAATATTCATGATATGCAATAAGTGCCTTTTGAATACATTTAAATAGCTGATGGTCAATGTTCATTAAACAAAGTAAAATAAATATTATTTTCTATTTTATGCAACACAGTTGTTTTGTTAGCTATTACTTTTTTATGGATATAAATGTTAATAAGTTATTGTCACGAACACGCTCCCAGCTACCGTGACTTTGGGGTGTTTGCTATATGAGGTTGCACATGATTCCAACCCGCAGTCTCTCTCCACCTATCACACAGGTCATAGACCTACTGAATCACCCCCAAACAGCACTCACACCCCCAGACATTTCAGGTTTTCCACCACCTATTGAATACGGGCAATAAGACCCAAAAGATTGTCCCACACTGGCACACAAGCCTTCTAGGTATCCACAGACTAGCAAGACCCACACCAGCAAGCAAAGGATTAAGTCCTCACACCTCCAGACTGTTACACAAATGTAAATGCAAGCACACAGCTTGTTAATCAAATGTATCAACAAATCACACACTGGGTTAACTTGGTCGAGCTATTTCTTCTTAACAGGCTAATGGATTCATTAGAGTATCAAGGACACAACATATTAAATTATAGATTTAATATACAAAAGTACAGGGCATACAGATATAAAAATTATGAATATACAATTAACAAATTGACATACACAAGCAAAACAGTTTAAAAAAAAGGGGTTACCTTCAGAGTGTCACTTTCATGAATTGCATACTCTGTGCCATGGAAAATTTGGCAAGGAAGATGGTCAGCTTATCAATGTGAATTGATTTCCCAAAAAGTCTGACAATTTTCTGTGTCTCGTCTCAACATTTAAAAGACCTGCCCCTGCCCCCAGGGGGTTGTGGCTTGTGACACTTTTTCCATTCACCATTTGCATGTTGCCTGATTTAATAACCAATTCTACTATGTGATCTAACTTTTCTGTAGAGCATCACATCGATCCAATTTTATCATTAATAAATACCCTATGACTCTGTCCATCTTTTGATATCAAACTCGCCTAAATATAGTATATTCGCAGAGCTTACACTCATTTCCTTTATTTCTCTGTGGGGCAGAATTCTTAATTCAACATATGAGCTGCTCTTCATCATGCGATTTAGGAATATGTGGTTGATCACTACTTTTATTGATTTTAAGTGGCATATTTTAAAACTGAATTCTGTTTGTCTATATTACATATAGCCTATGTCAGCACATGGCCTCTTGGGGCCAGAGCACATGCTGAGTGGTACCTAAACGTCTATTCAGGTGTCACAACAGGCCATATCTCACTGCAGGAGCTCTTTGAAGCTGCCCCAGTTGACACACCTTTCTTCTCACACTGGAATGTGCAAAGCCATCAAAAACATTTACAGCAGATTCTCTGTTTTCACATTTTACGCTTTAACTAAACTTATCAATGGATTCATTTGATATAACATATTTACACTGCCGTTATGATTTATCCCTTATAAATAACTGTAAGTTATCTATGTTCACGACAGTTATCTACATAGACTTCAACTGTGTATGCTCAGTAGGGGTGAAATTTACATTTACACTACATTTAAAGGGCCAGTTTCATCTTCAGATGTAACTCGCGCACAAAAAAAATGAGCATGGAACTTGAATGCAGTTCTGACCGTTTTCAAAAATAAATCTGATCTCAATCTGTTTTCAAATACAAGCTGATCTCATGGCAACAGCTGGGTTGTCACTTCTGGTATCTTTGTCCTTGCCGTCACCTAGGCAATGGTTGAGATGCTCTTCCATGCATTCTGTGTGGCATTCTGGCAGGTGTGCACAGTCGGATGAGTGCGCATCAGGCACCCATTAATTAAGCAGGGAGGGCATAGCCTTCCTGTCAGTTATAGCGTCCTGTGTGCTGCACATTTTGCTGACCAGCTTTTGTTCCTGTGGACAATCTGCATTATTGGCCTGATTCTTGTTGTGACCTTTGGCTTGTTTTTGCACACTGCTTGAATGCTGATTGCACCTAACCTCTGTCTGTCTTTTGGATTACCGGTGCTTGCAACTAGCCCTGACCTCTGGCTTGTTCTTTGATTACCCTGTTTGCTACTGACATTCTATCTTTGGACTGTCCCTTGTATCTGCCTACTGTATTCTGGTTGCCCTGCATCCTGCACTACGGTTACTTTTGATAAACTTTTACTACTCTAAAGTGAAGTTCTGGGGACATCTCAGTACCTCTGAACATAATCAGTTCTACGAGAAAGGCGGCTGCTAAAGGTAAAGACCTCTATCTTGACTTGTTCTAAAAGTTTATCTAAGTAGCCGTTAGCCTTAACACATACACTTGTCCTGTGCTATCTCCGCATACATGTAGTTTTTAATACAGAGACTATGCCATGTCAGTCATCACTATCAGTCAGCACTTACACCTGCTCTGTAGTTGGTGCAAATGATATATCTATAAAAAACACATACTTTAGAGAAACCCAGAACTAGAATCATCCGCTTCTGCGTTGGCAAACCCTTGGCATGCTCTTACAAGCACATTGCCTACATTCATCCACCCCTTCCCTCCTCCATTCTTCCTATCAATTCGTAGGCAGTCATAAGTATCATTTGCATTCAGAAATCAATTTCATGCAATTGTTTTCAGTGGTGTAAGGTCTGTTTCTGAGCATGCACAGAGCTATTCCCCGCAGGAAATGTCATGCAAATGAACTTACGTCCTAAGATAAATTAGGCTCAGCATGTTCAAGGTGAAAGATGTATATGTCTGTCACGACTGTTAGTGGGTGTATGACTGGTAGAAGGTACCTGCTGTTGTTGGCGCAACTCAGAGGAAGGCGCGGAGTCTAACGTGCCCCTGGTATTCACCAGGAACCCCCGCAAGGAAGTATGGACTCCGCTGCAGGGACACGCAGGTCGCGGTCCTTCCTAGAGTCCACAGCGAGATACAAGGGGGTGTCAGACAGGCCGGTTCAGCAACGTTCAGGTAGAGGAGGTACAAAAGGGAAATCCAGAAGAATGGTGAGGCAAGCCGAGTCGGTAATCTTCAGGGAGCGCAGTACAAAGGCAGAATCCAGATAGGGGTGGTCAAACGGTCCGGGTCAAAAGGGTCACAGGCAGCACGAGGAAGGTCAGGAACAATATAGCAACTGGTACACAGAAACGCTGGAGGCAGGAAGACCTGATACTCTGGCACTGACTAGAGGACAGGAAGGGGTTTAAATAATGTGAGGATCCAATCAGCTTCAGCGCTGAGCGCTGTCATGCCTGCCGCCGGGAATACATAGCGTCCCGTTGCCTAGCAACGGGGCGCGTCATACTGCGGGGGAAATGGATGGCAGGGGGAATCCGGAAATGATGCGTCTGGTTGCCTAGCAACCAGACGCGCGATCACACAGTCAGGCGGCCGTGCGGACGGCGCCTGACAGTATACCCTCCTCTTCCTCCTCCTGTTTGAAGGAACTTTTTAAGAATTCTAGGAGCGTGAAGGTCCTGCTTGTCCACCCATGATCTCTCCTCTGGGCCAAATCCTTTCCAATGGACCAGAAATTGCTGTTTGCCACGAAGAATGCGAGAGGCCAAGATCCGACTGACTTCGAATTCAGTTCCATAAGAGGTTTGTATTGGTGGGGGACGACCGGGAGGTCGATAGAATTTATTGAGTACCAGTGGTCGTAGTAATGAGACATGAAAAGTATTATGACATCTCAGAGAAGGAGGAAGTTTCAATTTGAAGCATACAGGATTAATGACTTGCATGATGGTGTACGGGCCAATAAATCGAGGAGCCATCTTCATAGAAGGAACCTTTAGTCTTAGGTCCCGGGTGGATAGCCATACCTGGTCTCCCACCTTTAAGAGAGGAGTGGCCCTCCGATGACGATCTGCAAAGATCTTGTGATGCTGAGTAGCCTTGAGTAAAGCCGTCTTGGTCTTAGCCCAAATGAGAGAAAATTCCCGATAAAGAGTATCTACGGCTGGAACCGGTGAAGAGGATACTGGAAAAGGATCCGGAAACACAGGGTAACTTCCGTATACAATAAAGAACGGAGAGAATCCGGTAGACTCATGAATGTGTTGATTATGGGAGAACTCCGCCCAAGGAAGGAATTGAGACCATTTATTCTGGTTGTCGGAGGTAAAACAGCGGAGGAATGTCTCGAGATCCTGATTGATTCGCTCCGTCTGTCCGTTGGTTTGCGGATGGTATCCCGAAGAGAATTTCAATTCTATGTTCAATTTCTTACAAAAGGTTCTCCAAAACTGGGATGTGAATTGGACTCCGCGGTCCGAAATGATCTCCTTCGGGCAACCATGTAGTCTGAATATCTCCTTGATAAAGATATCTGCCAGACGACTGGCCGTGGGCAGTCCAGTTAGAGGAATAAAATGTGCCATCTTCGAAAATCGATCAATAACCACCCAGATAGTGGTAAACCCTGCACTGAGGGGTAGGTCTGTGATAAAATCCATGGCCACACTTTCCCAAGGAGCATCGGGGATAGGAAGTGGACGAAGAAGGCCTGCCGGGACTCTTCTACAAGTTTTGTGTTGAGCACAAGTAGTGCAGGAAGCAATAAATCTCTCAATATCGGCACGTACATTAGGCCACCAGAAGCGTCGGCAAAGCAGCGATGTTGTCTTCTTTATTCCAGCATGGCCGGCAATGCGGGATGAATGAGCCCACTGCAGGGTCTTGAACCGGAGATGGGGTTCCACAAATGACCGGCCTGGAGGAGGAGAGGACGTTTTGGTCCTAGTAAGGGCTACGATATTAGAAGGATCAATAATATGCTGCGGAACCAATGGTCTTAAACGATCGGAATCGTCAAATGAGCGAGATAATGCATCGGCACGTCCATTCTTGGCTCCCGGGCAGAATGTGAGTTTCATGTCAAATCGAGCAAAGAAGGATGCCCAGCGGGCTTGCCGAGGATTAAGGCAACGAGCCTCTTGAATGAACACTAGATTCCGATGGTCGGTAAACACAGTAACAGGAAATATAGCCCCCTCCAACAGATGTCGCCACTCCTCCAGAGCCGCCTTGATGGCCAGTAATTCCTTGTCCCCTATTCCATAATTACATTCGCTTGGAAGAAATCGTCTGGAGAAAAACCCACACGGGTTGTGTGAGCCAGCCGGAGACTCTTGAAAAAGCACCGCCCCAATGCCTACTGAGGATGCATCTACCTCTAGGAAGAAAGGTCGTTCTTGATCTGGCTGGGACAGAACTGGGGCTGAAGAGAATGCTTTCTTTAACGTTATGAAGGCAGACATGGCCTCCGAAGACCAGACCCTAGGGTTGGCAGTCTTCCTGGTTAACGCTGTAATGGGGGCTATAATGGTGGAGAATCCCTGAATAAATTGGCGATAATAGTTTGCAAAGCCGATGAACCTTTGAATGGCTTTAAGGCCTTGTGGCTGAGGCCAGTCCAGAATAGCTGACACCTTGGTGGGATCCATACAAAGACCTTGACTCGACACGATGAAACCAAGAAAAGATACCTGACTAATCTCAAACACACATTTCTCCAGCTTGCAATAGAGGTGGTGTTTCCGAAGTCTACGTAAGACCTCCTTTACTTGTTCCCGATGAGTCTTCAGATCTTTAGAAAATATTAATATATCGTCTAGATATACTACCACAGAAGTGTATAACAGGTCATGAAAGATATCGTTAACGAAGGTTTGGAAGATGGCTGGGGCGTTGCAGAGGCCGAAGGGCATCACCAGGTACTCGAAATGTCCATCTCTGGTGTTAAAGGCCGTTTTCCATTCGTCTCCTTCCTTGATGCGAATTAAATTATAGGCCCCACGGAGATCTAATTTGGAAAAGATTTGAGATCCACTGAGTTTGTCAAAGAGGTCGGAGATGAGAGGTAGTGGATATCGATTTTTGACAGTGATGCGGTTGAGAGGACGATAATCAATACAAGGCCGAAGAGACCCATCCTTCTTCTTAACAAAAAAAAAACCTGCACCCGCTGGGGAAGTAGATTTGCGGATAAATCCCCGTTTCAGGTTTTCTGAAATATATTGAGACATGGCTGACGTCTCTGGACGAGATAAAGGGTAGGTCCGCCCTTTGGGGATGGGTTGGTCAGGAGATAAAACAATAGCGCAATCCCAGGGACGATGAGGAGGCAAGATCTCCGCTTCCACTTTACTGAATACATCCTGGAATTCCATATAGGCCTCAGGAAGGTGGGTTAGCTCGGACTGAGCCATTACTTGACATTTAGGAGGCAAGACTCTAGACAGACATTGAAAGCGACATCCTTCACCCCATGACATAACTTGAGCGTGGTCCCAATCCATCTGAGGAGAATGTCTTCTCAGCCATGGTAGCCCCAAGATGAGGGGATTAATGGACCTCGGCAACACCAAAAGTTGGATCATTTCGCTGTGAAGTACTCCTACCCTCAACCGAACAGGAGAAGTCACGGAGGAGATGGAGCCGTGAGTGACACGACTTCCGTCGACTGCCGTCAGAGATAACGGTTGGGGCAATGGGTTCAGAGGTATTTGGAGCTGCGAAGCTAGATCCGCCGAAATGAAGTTCCCGGAGGAGCTGGAGTCCACAAAGGCCGTGGTGGAAAAGGTACCCTTGGGGGTGCTCAGGATGACAGCCATCTGAAATTCTGGAGAATTTTCTTTAGCATAGGGAGCAACTGTGGATTCTCCTAAAACGGCCTCCCCGCCACCGTTTAGGAGGAAGAGTTTCCCGGTTTCTTGGGACAAACTCTTAGCAGGTGTCCCGGATCTCCACAATACAGACACAGGCGTTGTTTGAAGCGTCTCTCCCTCTCTTCAAGGGATAATTTAGAGCGTCCTACTTGCATTGGTTCGTCCACTGGCAGGATGGGATTTTGGAACTGGGGTGCTAGCCGTGGTATGAACCGTTTGCCAGGAGAGCGTTCCTGCGTGCGCTCTTGGTAACGCAAATCCACCTTGATGCACATGGAGATGAGAGAATCTAACTCAGCCGGGAGTTCTCTGGAAATTAACTCATCCTTAATCCGGTCCACCAGACCTTGCCAAAAGGTTGCCACCAGTGCTTCGTTATTCCATTTTAACTCGGAAGCCAGGGTTCGGAATTGAACTGCGTATTGCCCCACGGACAGGTCACCTTGGCGGAGGTTTAACAAGCTGGTAGCTGCAGAAGCAACTCTTCCGGGATCATCGAAGACTTTCCTGAAAGCTTCAATGAAAGAGTTGGAGTTATGAAGAAGTGGACCCCCTTGTTCCCATAAAGGTGAGGCACAGGCAAGGGCTTGACCACTGAGGAGGGAGATGAGAAAAGCTACTTTGGTGCGTTCTGAAGAAAAGGCCCCTGGGTTGCACTCAAATTGGATGGCACATTGGTTCAGAAAGCCCCTGCACTTCTTGGGATCACCGTCAAACTTTTCGGGTGTCGGGATGCGTACACCGGAGGCCGCTGTAGAGACCGTAACCACACTGGATGCTGTGGATGCCGCAGAGGTTATGGCTGGTGTAGCGGGTGCAGCATTCTGAAATGTATCGAAGCGGGTAGCAATCCCTTGGACACATTGTAGAAGATGCGCTTGGGCTGCTTCTTGTTGCTCCACTCGTTGGGCCAAATGCAGAAGTAGGTCACGAGCAGACGGTTCACCAGACCCCTCCGTTGTCATGGCCAGAGTATACTGTCACGACTGTTAGTGGGTGTATGACTGGTAGAAGGTACCTGCTGTTGTTGGCGCAACTCAGAGGAAGGCGCGGAGTCTAACGTGCCCCTGGTATTCACCAGGAACCCCCGCAAGGAAGTATGGACTCCGCTGCAGGGACACGCAGGTCGCGGTCCTTCCTAGAGTCCACAGCGAGATACAAGGGGGTGTCAGACAGGTCGGTTCAGCAACGTTCAGGTAGAGGAGGTACAAAAGGGAAATCCAGAAGAATGGTGAGGCAAGCCGAGTCGGTAATCTTCAGGGAGCGCAGTACAAAGGCAGAATCCAGATAGGGGTGGTCAAACGGTCCGGGTCAAAAGGGTCACAGGCAGCACGAGGAAGGTCAGGAACAATATAGCAACTGGTACACAGAAACGCTGGAGGCAGGAAGACCTGATACTCTGGCACTGACTAGAGGACAGGAAGGGGTTTAAATAATGTGAGGATCCAATCAGCTTCAGCGCTGAGCGCTGTCATGCCTGCCGCCGGGAATACATAGCGTCCCGTTGCCTAGCAACGGGGCGCGTCATACTGCGGGGGAAATGGATGGCAGGAGGAATCCGGAAATGACGCGTCTGGTTGCCTAGCAACCAGACGCGCGATCACACAGTCAGGCGGCCGTGCGGACGGCGCCTGACAATGTCACAGTTAAGCCATTACTAATGACAAGAGGTATAGCTGAACACACTTAAGAGCAATAGATTTGTGTGTGTACAAAACAAAGCACTTACTTATTAATGGTTAAAGTTTTGTCTGCCCATTTTCGAGCAGCCAATGGTATCCCATAAAGGCGGGTCTTAGAATTTCATATATAAGTCCCCTTACTTGGATATTCTGCCTCTTTTGCTGCACAAAATCCACTGGACCTGAAAAACAAGGCTCAGTAACAGTCAATTCAATTTTATTCTTAAATGTTTATAGCTGCCTATTAGCTTACCTTTCAACTCATTTTCTGTCCCCTTATTGTTCATCCTTCCCCTGTAATCGCCTCCAATTTTCTATCTATATCTTCAACTTTTCTCCCTTCTTTCCTTATCACTCCCTCCCCTTTCTTCCTAAAGCTATTTACCCCTACCCAGTGCCATGCCTGCCCCAGACGCGCTGTGTCCCTGCTGTTAAAATTCTATGCACCTTAACTGGCAATGTCTCCACTCCACTACAATCCCCCCTCCATTGGCTTCAACAACCTCCTCACCCATCCCTGAACTGTCCACTACATCTCCCACGACTTTGGCTTTATGCCACAAGTCAACATGTGAGTGCATACTACCCCTCACCCCCCCTTTTTCCTTGATGTCATCTCCCAGAGGACATGAGGTCAAGGGCAGTCAGGTACCCAACCTGAGTCAGGTATCCTTGACAAACCCACTCCTTGGTATTACACCTGGACAATAGAAAACTGATTTTTGTGTTACAAATGATTAAAATTATATAATACCACTGTAGGAGTAAATTGTGGCTTATGTCCGCAAGGGATAGTTAGTGTACTTCTCTTATATCACTTGCGGATTCACTCTCCATGTGAGACAGCTCATTCATTGTTAGCATAGGCATCTCTATCATTGAAGGTAGATACCCACATGGAGTAAAAATGTTTTCATATACTATTAGACTTACATTCTGCAAGGGATAGCTAGTTTAATCGGTACTTATGAGACAAAACCAGTCTATGAATGGGAAACTATTCTGTGCATTATTAGTCAACTCTGTATTATCTTTAAAGTTATAAGCAAGTGAGTATTGTTTACAGCTACCTTATTGGTGCCATGCAATTCATGATTCACTGTTGGATCATCTAATTTGATACAAATTTGTACAATATTCTAGTTGTGTCACCCAAAAGAACAATCTCAACTATCCAACGATTTTGTGATTCAAAAGCCTAACTAACAGCCTTTTATTCAGTACTTAACAAGGCTCTTAGCGCAGTTATAATTAACCTACACTGATTTCTATTTTGAGGAAATATTATAACTAGTTAGACAGATACTATAAGAATGTGACCATTCCCAAATTACCGTTATTAATCCACTACTCTTTACACATTTTACTAAAGTCTCTGCAGCACTATGTTCATTGAGATCATATAAGCACATGTTTTAATAAAGAGGAATACATTGTTTTATTAAATAAATGCAAATTTGTATGCCAAATTCAGCCTTTTCTTTTAGGAATCTATACTGTTCTTCTTGATAGCACCTTCATGTGACTATAAAACTGCTGCAATAAATTAGAAGGATACTATTAACGTTTTATAAATTTAGAATCTGAGAGTCAACTAAAGAAATTGCATTCATAGATAGATCTAGTGAGGGGATACTCTCTGTCTGCTGAAAATACAGAGGTCCAAAATGGAAAATTTAAGTAAAGGGAGTTGGATCTCTCTAAATTCATATGCAGATCCGACCAGATGTCTGGTGACCTTAAGAAAGATGGTTGTAGCTTTTAGACCGCAGGGAATTTCCGCATGATTGGACACCAAAGGATTTTTCTCTCCTGACTAAATTCCAATTTGGAGCAATTTTTAAACGACCCCTTGAGATTATCGACTTAGACCCGAAGAAATATGGCACCTATTCATTTAGGTTTAGGGTAGCGACATCTGTGGCTTTAGAAGGGTCATTCATTGCAGTGATAAAGCATTTAGGAAGATGGAAGTCCGATGGCTACAAAAAATATATTAGACCTCATAGAAGGTAATACGTTCAACCACTGCCCTCGTTAAACCAAGACTTTACTGCTTTTCACTTTATGTGAAGACATGAAAGGATTTTTTCCTAAGACAAAGGCATATTATTTACGTGCCTCCAATATTTTTTACGTTTTTTTTTACCTTCATAAGGGTTACTGCAATTCCTCCCTGCCTCCTTATACTTCTTTGCTGGTTGATTTATTTAATTATATGTCAGAATGCATTGTGACATAATTGTGTTTTCTTTGCAGGTGTACACATGGTGATGCTTAGGATTTGGGTGGTTGGTCATTCTTTTTTATTCTGGGCGTTGAGGCACCATAGGGCCCATGAGTGTTCATTCTTTCCCCACCCTGTTGAGATTCATTTGTTGGGTAAGAGGGGTTTTATGCTGACCAGATCTTATAGTCTTGTTGGTCTCAGAAGTTGAAAATTGAGGCCCTCCTGACATCCCTGTTGAACATTTTGGAGGGAACTGTTTAATTAAGAATAGATCCATCGAGTTGCTGTTTAAAATCATGGAGGAATTTAGAGGGATGAAGATGAGATAGTCAGCAGTTAATAGGTGCTGGTCGGACATTATTCCAAGGATCTGCTGGTGGGGTGAGGTTAAACACCCCTTAATTACAGTGAACCATGCTACTTCGTTCAGTCATGATGGGATTCAGCTTACAGATGAGGGGTTGTTGCTCTTCATTTATTAAATATATAGAAAATTGGCTGGTTTAGTTAGAACACTTGGTAGTGGACTATGTGTCCTTTTAAGGAACACAGTGCGGCAGGAAAGCATTGCGGTCAGCGGCTAATATAAAGTGCTTTTGTTAATTGGCCAGAGGTTACTTTCCCCTTTGAGGTTCTTTGTGTGGAGGACCCGTTGACCTGTTTGTGTAGACAAGTCAATGTGAGTCTAGAAGAGGTGTTGTTTCTTTGACACAAAGCCAAGCGCTGACCATTCATTTAAGCAAGGATATCCTTGGTTTTAGTGGATTTGGGGACAGTTGGCTGTCCACTCATATTAGTTTAGTATGTCTGTTTAGTTGAACTTGCATTTTGCTTTCTCCACCACCCTTTCAGTTATAATTAATACAAACCATTTATGCCAAATTCATATTGGTATATGTGTGTTTATTTCATTATTAGAGTGAAACATTAACATGAAAGAGGTTTAAATTGCAGTTGAAAGATGCATCCACATTATGTAGTTTATGAGGAATGCTCTAAAATACAATATCAAAGTCAGTATGCTATTTGTTTGTGTAAATATTACAATAGTTAATGCTAGGAACTTTATTAGAACAAACACTTACATGTAAAAAGTTTTGAATGAGTCTGTCTCTGACCAGCCTCTCCTGTCTGTAATGTCCACATGAGCTGATGGTAAGAGATCCCCTGTTTACTTAATGTTCACTGCATTTGGTATGGGTATAATTTGATCAATAGCCGAAATATACTGCATACAGAAAGCTAACACAATATCTGACACATTGACAGGGGCATAGAGAAGTACAGGGGCACTTGAATTCAAAGACATGTTCTATCACAGCTCTATTGAATATATGCTTCTCATTATATCTGTGCTGTGCAGCAGACTGTGGAAGCAATAGAGATAGAATTTACCAGGAATGATTTGTGCAATCTCTTATGTCAGAACCAACTCTATATTTCTGTCAATTTTCTGTCAGTTTGCACAAGTGCTACTTCATACATCTTCCGATGATTTTCTTTCAGTTTGCAAAACTGCTGCTTCATGTATCTCATGATGACTATTTGTAATGTGGTGGCTTTGGAAACAGCTGTTTTTACAGCAATTTGTTATCAGTTCACCCTTTCATATATCAATGGTTTCAAATCGCCCAAAAAATTAGTGAAATCCGACGATTTTAATAAAGCACAGCTTGACACATTTCCCTCTACATCTCCAAGTAGTCTGGCCTCTACCAACCCCACTGGAGCTCTATCTGGGTCTATGTATCTGGATAGGATATTCCTGGTACACAATTTAATTGAGCTATTAAACTGATATGAATAAACTTTCTAAAACATACCACTAATAAAATAAAATAATGTGTCTGTTCAGTGTTTTTAGAACCTTTTTAAGGTTAAATCAAATGTCACCATCAACATATTTTCTCCAAATGCTTTTCACATTATGTACTAAAAATAAACAAATACACACATCCAATCTTCCTTTATCTTGTACGTTCTATATTTTCTCCCAATTGTATAATGCCTGTAATTGAAATCATTATTTAGTTGTGCTTATAAGTTGTTGAAAGAAGAAATAGCTAAGGTTACATTAAAAATATTTGTGCCATATGCTACATGAGTTTCACAGATGTCTGCTGTCTCAGGATAGCTTGCCAAGAGGAGACCCTGATATTATCTCCAATAAGTGTAAAGCCATCCTATTTCTGCGTGATTCAGTGAACATGTATAAATTGCCAATATCAGCACAGTACCAGACACACAACTTTCATATTTTGCTGAATATCCAGACTTGGTCTCATACATTGTTTTCTGAGCCCATGCCAGGAAAATCAGAATAGTTATTTTGTGAAAAGCTGAAAAGTGTATGTATGCATGCTGCTATAATTTAATAGTGTTCATTTTATGGCAATATAAAATGGCACTCATTAGTAGCACAGGGGTGCATCTATGCAAGACTCATAGTTCCAGTAATATAAACCCAATAGTCCTTCCATTTGTCCAACTATTATCTTGGAAAAATACAAAATACAGTACATGTTAGTGGAAATGTTTTTTTTTCCATCATAGCAGCATGAAGAGTGGATGGGTTCAGGTCAAAAGCAAATACTTTGCAAGGTGAATACAACCAGCAGAGCAATACAAAGCAATGTATATTATTTAAAAAATACTATTTTGCTCAAAAATTACATTTTATGTCTGTCTATCTGATGCTTGTGTGCAGGAATCCTTTATCAAAAAAAGCTAAAAAAATATTGTGCTCGATCACAATTATTTAATAAACGTACACAATCGAAAACTGGAGTGCAAGAGGGGTGTGACATTGTATAAACAAAAATGCATAGCTACTCTGCACTCACCAAAAACATTTTTAATGCTATGATATCTACTTCAAACTGTTAAAACACAATACAACAAATACAGAAAAGAGAAAAAAAAAATCCTTTTATAATTTCCATATTTCACTACAATATATGTATAATAATCCATATCTTCCTGTGCATTTCTCAGAACAATGCCAGTGTTAATATTCGCACCTGCGGATTCAGTCAGCCATATCTATTCATCCCATATGATCTATCACAAAAATACTCATTTCATACATTATATATATATATATATATATTATACTCCCATATAAATATATATTCTCTCTCTGTATGTATGTATGTATGTATATATATATATATATATATATATATATATATATATATATATACTGTGGCAAGAGCCCGCTACTGCAGAAGCAAACACGTACAACTTCTTCCTTTTTATGGTTCTTTATTGTCAGGATGGTAATAATGTTTTGACACCGAATACTTGCACAGCAATTATGGAGACCCTCAACGCTTACTATACATAGTCCAGCTCTCTGTCCAGATCAGCCAGCTAGCCCAGCGTTGATCTCCCTGAACAATGAGACAAGCAGGGTTTTATACCTGACACTCCTCCCACAGGCCTAGCTTGATGGACAGGTGACACACCCACCTTCTATTTAAAAGGAAACACACATCCCTGGCTCTGTTTAGACTATCAGACCCACCCTGTCTGTTTGCTGAGAGGAAGCAGCTTTTAAATCATGTAAGTAAACCAATTTTAAACTACACATATGTTTTTACCTAGTTTAATCTCCACCTAGGTACATAACTGTGCCAATGTTTTACTCTACTTCCATGCTTTCTCTGCATATTGCCAGCTAAATGCCTCCTTTTGTTACAATACATATACACATTATATATATATATACATATATAAATATACATATATATATATATATATATATATATATATATATATATATATATATATACATACATACATACATACATATACACACACACATATACACACCATCTCCCAAATACTATGTCTCCTTAACTATTTTTACCTTAGTTAGCATCTATATGTGAATGTTAATAGCTGTCAAACAGCTGGGTGCGCACGTCCAGAATAATCACAGCCTCTAGGACTGATTAGTGCAGGTGGGATCCTGCATCTTCATTGGGCAGCATGTGTATTTAAGGCAGGGAGGGCTTAGTCTCCCTGCTGGTTATAGAGCTCAACACCCTGTCTGCTTGTGTCACGGCTATGAATATTTATGGATCCCCAGTCTCTACTTAGATGGTGATAGTAGAGGGTGGTGGAGACAGAACACCATGGAATTTGAAGTTCTTAACTTGAGAGCATTACAGGAAACCATAACACAAATGATGATGGTAGTGTTGCAACTTGGTATATTAATAGATGGTACAACAGCAGTAGTAATAAAAAGTATGTACAACTCAGCAGAGCTCAGCACACGGCAGTTCATAGAATACAGTAATAATCACAGAAGTTACTTCAGTTGGTAACCAATGGCAACAGCATGAGAAATAAGCAATATAACAGTTCAACGCTGAGGTGGTAATTAGAACACTTGGATCCTACACGAAACACACAGCAGATGAAGGTGAACCACTGATACAGCTAAAAGTCCAATGAGAGTAGTATGCGACTTGGCTGATCCAAACTGAATAATATGATTCACTTTAGCAGGTGGTTATAGGTATCACAATAGTTCATATTAGCGGAACAGAAAACGTTATATGCTGTCCAAGAACTTGGATATAACTGGTAACATGCAATAAGGTGTTGCCTAGAAGTAGCAGCGTGATAAACGAAATCCAAACTGAGCGTGGAACTACAGGTCACAGATGATCCAGTTAACAAGTAAGCGTGAGTTCATCACCAATAGACAACAGCTGATAATGCACACAACTTGAGTTGAGGAAATGGCTCCCGGCTTGGCAATATATTCATATTAACAGTCCAGCAATAATAATAATCAGCAGAGTAATAATAGCCGTGCCAGACATAGAACCACAGATGACAAGAAAACTTGATTGTAGTTCAATATAGAATACCGCAACATAGACAGCCGAGTAGAGTAGTACTTGAGCCAATCAATATGAGCGCAGATGTAGCAGACAACTCACGAATAGTTCTGTGTGCAGATGAACAATGACAAGAAACTTCAGCTTGTAGATGAACCACGAACTGGCATACAGCGGAGCCGATGGAGAGCAATGATGACAGGTAACTTCGGCAACCGATAGTATCCAGGAGATAAACAGAACAGTGAGTAACACGAAGAATAGGCAATGAGTCCCTGCTCACGGGAGATTGAGATAGTCCACTGAGAACAATAGACTTCGGAAGGAGGTCCCAATCAACATAACAAGGAACACCTATGGAAAGGTAGTGACTCTGAAGCAAGAGCAAGCACCAACATAGTTCTTAAAGGGCAAGTCACAAAGCCAGCACCTAGCTATGGGACCGGCGTGTGACAGCTTGACTGCTCCTGTTGCTGTTTGTGAGAACTTTGGATTGGTTACCGTGTATGACCTTCTGCCTGGAACCTGGACCTTGATTGTTTGCTCATTGCCCTGACCTTTGCCTTGTTGCCGGACCTCCTTTGATCGCTGCCAGCCCTGACCATTTGCCTGTACCTGACCACGTTTCCTGCTTCAGACACTAGACCTTTGGCATGTCCCTTATCTGCTTGATCCATCTCCCGCTGTCTCGGGTGGCAGTACGTTCATAAGCTTGTACTACATTGAGTTTAAGTCCTGGGGGCATCCGATTACCTGTGAGCGTAACTAGCTCTACAGGAAAAGCAGCTGCTATAGGTAAAGACCTCTACAACTGGTTCTACAAACTATAACAATGGTAAATTATATTCCTTAGAAAGTATTTCAAAAGATTTAAAATTAGTTACATCAACCAACCATCTTGACTCCCCAACGATACCAGAGTACAGCCCCCTCTACTATGTCCGTTTCTTTTAATTTAGCTGTATCCCATATAGGTGTAAATGGATAGAGGTCAGCATATCCTGTCAGTTTATTACAGAGCATCTATATCTTAATCGCCTTCACCAATAATGGAGAGGCACTAGAATTAGGCTGACCCAGTAGTAATGCCTGCAAAGGTGTATGATTACTATTTATTTGACACACCTTCCCCCTCCCCAGACCTATGAACCTAAATATTGATCAATACCACAAAAAACTGATTATGGAATAAATATAGGTGACATTTTTGGCTGTACAACCATTTTTATTAAGTTAATTCTACCAGACACAGAGAGCAGGAGCTTTCTCCAAACATGTCATTTATATTTAAGATAATCTATTTGGGAGCTGTATATTTAATCTCATATAGTCAGAAGTTACGTTAGTATTCCAAATATACTATATACTTAAATTTGGATGTCCATTTTAGCAAAAATCATCCAAAGGTGATATCAAACTTCCCCACTGAAAATACACTAGATTTATCCTAGTTAGTTTTTAACCCAGAAAACTCCCCAAATTCATCTACCATCTGCAGCATGGCTCTCCAAGAGGTCTGCCAAAAATACCAACATGTCGTCTGCATACAAAGCCACCTTATCCTCCCTATGCATTGATCTAAGACCCCTAATAGAGCTATTATTACGAATTAGACAGGCAATAGGCTCTATTGCCAATGCAAACAAAGCCGGTGACAATGGACATCCCTTTCTAGTGCCCCTTTCCAACTGGAACAGTTGTGAGAGATAATCATTCATACTAACTAGTGCTATAGGGAGTGAATATAACAATTTTATCCAATTAACAAATTTTGACCCTAACCCAAAGCGAAATAACACCTCCCACAGGTATGGCCACTCTACTGAATTGAATGCTTTTGCTATGTCCAAAGAGACCACAGCCACAGACATATATCCATACCTGGTGGAGGGTAAACAGCCTTCTAAGATTTATAGAGGCTAATTTATCGGGCATAAATCCTGTCTGATCAGCATGTACCAATTATATTATAACCCTATTTCGCCCCATAGCCAGCAATTTAGCCAAAATTTTACATCTGTTGTTAGCAATGAAGTAGGACGATATGATTCATGACATAATGAATCTTTACCTGGTTTTGGCAATACTATCACTATCACCTCTGCCATAGATGAAGAAAGGGTACCAGCCTCATACAACTCAGTAAACGGATCCAACAATCTAGGCACATAAAGAGAACAATGCTTTTTATACAACTTCACTGGTATCTCATCTACTCAGGGGGGTAAATGTATCAAGCTGAGAGATTTCTGGCGGGTTTGAAAAGTGGAGATGTTGCCTATAGCAACCAATCAGGTTCTAGCTATCATTTTGTAGAATGCACTAAATAAATGATAGCTAGAATCTGATTGATTTTTAAAACACGCCGGAAAACTCTCAGCTTGATACATTTACCCCCCAGGAGTATTCCTATTAGGAAATTACATAAGGGTTATATTGACTGTCTCAGAAGTAAATGGGGAATCTAAGTATTCCCTGCTATCAGATAAAAGTGTAGGGAGAAAAACCTTATCTAAATATTTCCTCAAAGTACCCAATTCATAATGAGCTTGGGATTTAAAAACAGTATAGAAATGATCATAAAATACTTCTCCGATATTAGGCATCAGAAACTGTTTATCCCCTTCATCCATTATAACTGGGACCGCTGCATCAGCTTTCTCAGCTCTCACCAGATATGCCAAGAAGGCACGATTTCTATTGTCTTGTGCATATTGTATATGTTTAGAGAATAAGAGTTTGCATTTAGATTTATCAAATATATAATTAACCCATTACTTCTGTGCCTGTTGCCACATCTGCCGACTAACTTCAGATCTAGTATTGATATATTCCAACTCAAAAGATTTACAATTGTTTTCAAGCTCCCGCTCTCTATGCCTGGAAATTTGTTTAATATCCATTCATTTAGCAATCAAAGTACCCCTTAAAAATGCTTTAAATGTGTCCCAAATTACTGGATAACGTGCCGTCTGTACATTGTCTGAAAATAACTCTTTCCATGAGGTCACTAACTCTTCTCCTGTTCCCTTTAGAGAAATCCAAAATGGATTCAATTTTCATAAGGATTGACCTCTACTAATAAAGAAATCAATGTACAAAAAGAGCGGAGAATGATCTGAAATCCCCCTAGCCTTATATTCCACCTTTCTCACTGCTGGTATAAGCGCACCAGTCAAAAGGGTCAGGTTTATTCTAGAGAAAGCGTTACATGACATAGAGAAACATGAATATTCAACAATATCCAGATGTCGTATACGCCACACATCTACTAGACCTAATTCCTCTATCAGAGCAGTAAAAGCTGAAATCGACTGATTACCGGTATTTTGCCTTTCCTGCCATCTGTCCACCTTTTTATTCATTACATTATTAAAATCCCCTTAACACACAACAGGTGTCTCTGGAAACATTGCTATTAATTCTCTGCCATTATTTAATACTTCACTACTATATGATGGAGGTATATATATTGCCAACAAAAGCAAGAGGAAGCAATTTACAATAGCTTTTATAAAACATATTGCCCCAAAGTATCTATTTGGATTTTTTCTAAAGTAAATGTAAGCTTCTTATGAATAAGACCCCTCGAGAGTTATTCTAATATATAGCACACATTCTCTCACCGACCAAATGTGTTTCCAAAATACACACTATATTGGGATAATTTTTCTTAATTTTACGCATAACCAGGTAGTGTTTTACATTATTATTTAAGCCCCTTACAATCTCAGACAGGAGTCTCAGCTCTTTTCTAGATGAGTCTGCCATAAACAAAACACTTAACATGTTTACACCTCAACGACAGAACCTGCGAGTGCCCACTCATCCACAGCCTCACCCATATTACATATACTTCAATCTGCTCCTTATTAAACACATTTATATTGTGATTATACATTTGCGATATCAGGAAACTAAAACGAAAAAAGAAAAACAAAGAAATACATACTTATCCCTGGCTAACTTACCACTAATTCCACCCCCACCCTGTATACTCAACATAAAAATACCTATAATCTCTACCTATCATAATCTACAATACTCTGAGCTAAATAGCACATCAGCACTCAGCCAAAACCAAGGCCACAACACCTTAGCCAGTCCAAAGCCAATAGCAGAATTTATCCGCCAAGCAGCAGGTTGTAATACTTAGCTTAAAAGAGGGGGAAAAAAGGGGAAAGGAGGGGACTAAAGGCAAAAAAAAAAAAAAAAAGTTGGCCTTAAAACTATGGACTCTCCAGTCTAAAAAATAATATCTTATTACGAATTAGCAAGACAATACATTAATTAATCTGGGAAATAATGGCATTATGTCACAAATCGGGGTCTTAGTCCTGTTTACACCACTCGGCGGTACTATAGTACCGTACATCTTCCTCCTGGTCGTATGCAGCATGTTTTCCTGTGACTTCTGTCTGCAGCACTGGAGGCTGCCATCTTGGGTGAGACATTTGCTAAGATTCCTGCTGAGTCTGAATACCTGGGGCCTGATTCATTAAGGATCTTAAATGAAGAGGATCCTTATTTCAGTCTCCTGGACAAAACCATGTTACAATGGAAGGGGTGCAAATTAGTATTCTGTTTTGCACATAAGTTAAATACTGACTGTTTTTTCATGTAGCACACAAGTATCAACTTTAAATTTCAGTGTACAAATAAACTATCAAGTATTTGTGTGCTACATGAAAAAACAGTCAGTATTTAACTTATGTTTAAAATAGAACACTCCTTTGCACCCCTTGCATTGTAATATGGCTTTGTCCAGGAGACTGAAATAAGGATCCTCTTCATTTAAGATCCTTAATGAATCAGGCCCCTGATTCCATTCCCCAATTGGCTTCCTCTGCAGACTACAAGAGTCCCCTCCTACACTCAGCAAGTTGCCAGTGCTAGAAAGTGTTGCACTGGCAACTTGCTGAGTGTAGGAGGGGACTCTTAATGTCTGCAGAGGAAGTAAATAATGGTTCCAGATCTAAAAATTGCTGTTTTGGCTGCTCCAGACTATCTGCTGTATACAGAGCTCTACTCTTCGTGTGTATTCAGCCTCATCCTGATTACTGCTTCTCCTCCTGCTGTGTACAGATCTTCATTGTTACCTCTGAGTGTATTCAGCCTCAACCGTCTGTTAAATTATGGACATATCTCAGTGAGTTCAACTTCTTCTGCTGCCATTATATGAACTGCAAACATTATCTATTTGTGTGAATTCAACTTCTTCTGCTGCCATTATATCAACTGCAACATTAACCATTTTTGTGCATACAACTTCATCTGTTATCTGAATATCAACTATTAACCAATTGTGAGAATTCAGCTTCATTCAACCGCTGAAAGAAATACCTTGGTTTGTTATTTCTCTTGTGGATTCACCTTCTTTGTACCTGCTAGCAAGCTCAATGAGCAAGACATTCATCCAGCCCCCCAGTTTCCACTACACTCCTGCCACACCTAGTCCCTGGGGTCCTGAGACGGATCCCAGAAACTCTATTGCCGTGAAAGTTTGCACTGGCCCAATGGATCCAGCAGGAGAACATACCCCAAGGGCGAACTTAGTCCGAAGTCTAGTTGAATGCATAGAAAAACAGGAAATTACTCAGGAGCAGGTGATGAAATATTTGCAAGAGCTATCTGCTTGTATGGCAAACCTTCAGACTGCATTGACACGGACATCTACGCAATTCCCTTAGGAGAGTACCAGCACCAATGTTGTACCAGGTCCACCATCTCGGTTGGTTCTTCCTATGCCAGCCAAATACGATGGAGACTCAAAGAACTGCAGAGGGTTCCTGAACCAATGCAGTATTCACTTTGAGATACAGCCGGCTAATTTTCCTACAGATCGAGCTAAGACTGCCAATATTACCTCCCTTAAATCAGGGCAAGCCCTAGCCAGGGCATCTCCCCTCTGGGAGAAGTCTGATCCCATTCTGTCCAATGTCAATGAGTTCCTAACCCTATTCAGGAGAATATTTGATGAGTCTGGGAGCTCATCATCTGCTGCTGCTGACAACCTGCGGTTACAACAGGCCCAATCATCTGTGGGACAATATGTAGTCTAATTCAGAACCCTTTCATCTGAACTCTCATGGAACAATGATGCACCAGTGGCAGCCTTTTTGCAAGGTCTCTCTGACCGCATCAAGGATGAGTTAGTCACACAAGACTTTCCCACCAATCTGGATTAACTGATCACGTTGTGCAATCGAATAGATCTGAGGTTCCGAGAAGGAAGTTTAGAGAAAAGAGCTTCAGAGTATATCAAACCATGTCAGACTCCTCGAATCCGGTCCCCTTCTCCCCCTCAAGAAGAACGCATGCAATTGGGCAGGGCCCGGCTCTCGCCCACCTAGCGTGTGCTGAGGGTCAAGCAGAAACCCTGAATTTACTGTTGTTCTTCCGGCCACTATTTGAAATCTTGCTCCCAGAGGTAGGGAAACGCCATCTCCTAACCCACAGTGAGGAGGTTGGGTTAGGAGTTACTGTTCGTTCTCCTCAAGCTAGAGACTGTGTTCTTCCTGTGACGTTGAGACTGTCTAAAAATTCTGTGTACACCTCTGCTCTCTTGGACTCAGGAGCTGCAGGCAACTTCATGTCAGCTCAGTTAGCCAAGCAGTTAGCCATTCCTCTGGTCTAGATGTCTCCACCTATCGTTCTTACAGCTGTAGATGGGAGTCGTATTCCTGGTGGCACCATCTCCTGCCTTACAACTCCAGTGACCTTGCAAGTATGGTTCCTGCATTCTGAGATCATTCAATTCTTAGTGATTCTTGAAGCCACTAATTCTATTGTTCTTGGCTTCCCATGGCTCCAACGCCACAAACCCCGTATCGACTGGTCTTATCCCCAAGTGCTCTCCTGGGGCCCGGAATGCACTAAAACTTGTCTTCTGAAGATATTGCCTCATCGCAAAACCTCCAACAAAGAGATTCCAGTTATTTCTGTGCCCTACCAAGACTACATCGATGTCTTCAGTAAACAGGCTGCAGAGACTTTGCCATCTCATCTAATTTGGGACTGCCCCATAGACTTGATACCAGGAAATATTCCACCCCGTGGACGGGTTTACCCTCTCTCGGTTCCTGAGACACAGGCTATGTCTGAATTTATCAAGGATAATTTAGAAAGGGGCTTCATTCGCCCATCTTCTTCACCTGCTGGTGCCGGATTTTTTTTTGTTAAAAAAAAGGATGGTGGTCTTCGCCCCTGTATAGACTATCGGGGACTTAATAACATCACTGCCTCTCATCACAGAACTCTTTGATCGGGTCAAGGGAGCTACCATCTTTACCAAGCTTGATCTCAGTGATGCCTATAATTTGATCCGGATTAGAGAAGGTGATGAGTGGAAGACAACATTTAACACCTGGGATGGACATTATGAGTATCTCGTTATGCCCTTCGGACTCAGTAATGCCCCTGTGGTGTTTCAAGGCTTCATGAATGAAATTTTCTGAAATCTCTTGTACAACACCCTAGTAGTTTACCTGGTTAATATTCTTATTTTCTCTCCAGATATTAAGTCTCATAGAACCCATGTCAAGGAGGTCCTTCAATGTCTCCATAAAAACAAGCTGTACTGTAAGCTGGAAAAATGCACTTTTGAGGTTAACTCCATTCCTTTCCTGGGTTACATCATCTCAGGAAGCAGTCTATGCATGGATCCAGACAAGGTACAAGCCTCAACCTACTACCTTGAGAGCAATACAATGTTTCCTTGGGTTCGCTAATTATTACCGGAAATTTTATCAAGGCTACTCTACGGTAGTAGCGCCTATTACCGTATTAACCCGAAAAGAGTCCAACCCTTCCAAGTGGTCTCTCGAAGCACAGACAGTATTTCAGCAATTGAAACAAGCTTTTATTTTAGCTCCTATCCTCTCGCAAACTAACATTAACTACCCATTCTATAGGGAGGTTGATGCTTCCTCGGTTGGTGTGGGGGCTGTACTTTCCCAGAAGTCTCCTGATGAACAATGGCATCCATGTGGATTCTTTTCTAAGAAAGTTCTCCCTGCTGAGCGGAATGGCGATATTTGCTGGAAGGGGCTCATTATCCAGTGACAGTTTATACAGATCATAAGAACTTATAGTATCTGAAGACTGCACAGTGTATGAACCCTCAGTCAGTCTCGCTGGGCGCTGTTCTTCTCTCGGTTTTACCTTCATGTTACTTACCGTCCGGGCTCTAAGAACTGCAAGACAGATGCTCTCTCACGGTCAATAGTAGAGAATGAGGATCCCAATCCTTCTGAACCACAACCTATTATCAGTCCTACGTGCATTGCAGCCACCAAACCTGAGCCAATTCCTCCTCATAGCAAAACTTATGTGGCAGAACCTCTACGCAAGAAACTTCTCCACTGGGCTCATTGTTCTAAATTTGCAGGACATGCTGGTGTGCGGAAAACTCATGCTCTTATACAAAGGAGTTATTGATGGCCTACTCTTCTTAAAGATGTTAAACTGCTTGTTGCAGCATGTTCTAAGTGTGCCCAAGATAAGAGTTTCAGGCAAGCTCCAGCCGGTTTACTACTACCCCTGACGATTCCTTCTTGTCCATGGACCCATATATCCATGGATTTTATTTCTGATCTGCTGAGTTCTAACAACTTTAACACTATAAGGGTAGTGGTTGACAGATTTTCAAAAATGACACACTTCATCCCACTACAGGGTCTTCCAGCTGCACCTACACTTGTCCAGCTTTTCATCAAAGAGATCTTCTGCTTACCTGGATGTCCTGAGGAGATAGTGTCTGACCGAGGAGTTCAGTTTGTTGCTAAATTATGGCGTTTTCTGTGTAAGGCTCTCCAAGTTAAACTGAACTTCTCTTACTCATACCATCCACAGTCCAATGCTGAGACTGAAAGAGTTAATCAGGATCTGGAAACCTTCATCAGACTCTACGTGTCCTCCTATCAGGATTTTTGGTCCACTCTGCTTCCCTGGGCAGAATTCGCTCACAACTCTCACTATCATCAGTCATCTTCTTCTACTTCATTCTTCATGGTTTATGGACTTCACCCTCGTGTACCAGTATTTTCCCTGTTACCTACAACTTCTGTTCCAGCCTCTGAATCAGCCCTGAAAAAATTTGCAGACAACTGGCGACAGGTCCATGAGTCCTTACTCAAAGCCTCTCATAACTATAAGGTTCGAGCGGATAAGAAACGTAGAGCCATTCCTGACATGAAAATTGGAGACAGAGTTTGGCTATCTACCCGTAATCTCCACCTCAGAGTACCTTCCATGAAGTTCGCTCCTCGCTTCATCGGTCCATTCAAAATCTCCAAAGTAATTACCCCTGTTTAATACAAACTTCAGTTGCCAGAGTATCTCAAGGTACCAAACACCGTTCACATTTCCCTTCTAAAACCGCTGGTGTTAAACAGATTTCATTCTCCTAAAGCTGGTTCACCTCCCATTCTGACTGAACAAGGCGAGGAATATAAGATAAAGGCTATTATGGACTCTTGCTTTCGACATAATCATCTGCAATATCTGGTCGATTGGAAGGGCTATAGCCCTGAGGAGAGGTCTCGGATCAAAGCTTCTGATGTTTATGCTCCCGCCTTAGTCAAAAGATTCCATCAGAAATTTCCTGCTAAGCCTCATGTTAGGTGTCCAGTAGCCACCCTTCGAGGGAGGTTACTGTCACAAATCGGGGTCTTAGCCCTGTTTACACCACTGGGCAGTACCATATTACCATACATCTTCCTCCTGGTCGTATGCAGCATTTTATCCTCGGACAAGCGTGACTTCTGTCTGGAGCACTGGAGGCTGCCATCTTGGGTGAGACATTTGCTAAGCTTCCTGCTGAGTCTGAACACCTGATCCCATTCCCCAATTGGCTTCCTCTGCAGACTATAAGAGTCCCCTTCTTCACTCAGTAAGTTGCCAGTGTAACACTTCCTAGTTCCTGGTTCCAGATCTACAAATTGTTGTTTTGGCTGCTTTAGACTATCTGCTGTATACAGAGCTCTACCCTTTGTGTGTATTCAGCCTCATCCTGATTACTGCTTCTCCTCCCGCTGTGTACAGATCTTCATCGTTACCTCTGAGTGTATTCAGCCTCAACCTGCTGTTATGTTATGGACATCTCTCAGTGAGTTCAACTTCTTCTGCTGCCATTATATGAACTGCAAACATTAACCATATGTGTGAATTCAACTTCTTCTGCTGTCATTATATCAACTGCAACATTAACCATTAGTGTGAATTCAACTTCATCTGTTGTTATCTGAATATCAACTATTAACCAATTGTGAGAATTCAGCTTCATTCTACCCCTGATACCTTGGTTTTTTATTCCTTGTGTGTATTCACCTTCTTTGTACCTTCCAGCAAGCTCTATGAGCAAGACATTCATCCAGCCCCCCAGTTTCCACTACACTACTGCCACAGCTAGTCTCTGGGGTCCCGAGACCGATCCCAGAAACTCTATTGCTGTGACACATTACACTCAACATAACATACCATGTTCATCATAATAAAAAGCCCACCAACAGCCAGGCAGTCAGTCCATACAATAGCTTCCCAAGGGGAAACAAAGAAGCATGTGCGGCCTTCCGCCACCACTCGCAATCGAGCAGGGAAAACCATAGTATATGGAATCTGTAAAACCTGAAGGCTTTTTTTAACCTGAATAAATTGTGCCCTGCTTTTCTGAACATCCGATGAAAAATGAGGATAAAATGCCACTTGGTGACCATTATATTCTAAGGAACCCTTCAACCTGGCCACTCATAACACCATATCTCTGTCTCTATAATACAGGATTTTTGCTATAAAAGTGCGGGGAGATGCCCCAGGTACAGGTGTTTGAAAGGGAATACAATGAGCACATTCCAGCGCAAATTGAGCTGTAAATGAATCTTTCCCAAACAGTTGGATTAACCACTGTTCCAAAAAAGTCTCTTTGGCAATGCCCTCCCCCTTTTCAGGTAATCCAACCACACATTCAGTACATTATTGCAATGTAATCGCCTTTCAATATCAGAATGTTTTTGTTTACTTAAAGATAACTAAGATTCCAAACTTGCAACCTGGCTCTTCATTGAAACTGAAGCATCTTCTAACATTGATATTCAAACCTCCGCATCTCCCACTCGTTCTCTAATTTGTTGGACATCATTGTGAAGCAGGGAAAGATCAGCCTGTACTTCTCCTATTTTTTCCATCACCCGTTTTTCCAAGGTTTCAATAGCCTGCAAGACTTGCTGAATTGTGACCTCAGGATCAATTGGAGATTTTGCAGGCGAGGGTATAACAGATGATTTTGAGGACACATTATAGGATGTGTCACCAGATGTTCCAGTATTATGGAGGATCTAGCAAATCGTTCTAATAGTCTAGTTATGGTAGCCTGACTGTGTTTGCCCATAATGTCTATATCCTAATAGAACACCTATTTGTAAGGAATCAATAGGCAGATAAAGTGTGGACCCATAAATTATTTTGAAGCAAGTCGAAGGTTTTAAAAGTACATGTGTAACTTGGCACAGTCACTTTTAATACTGAAATTAGAAATATAACCTATGTTTTCTTTGTCTTCCCTTTTACAGGAATAAATTCATATCCATAGACTTTAAGTATAAATTATAGCATACAAGTATCTGTAACTATCAGTCCTGCATAAATTCTGAGGCTCTCAGAAAAAATGGAAAACAATAGTCCCAAGCAATGGATACAGTATTCAAAGATTCTGTATATACTTTTTTCAACAAATTTACAACCTTTACTCAGAGTTCATAAATCTCAATTGGCCAGTGTCAATGAAACACAGGGGTTTACTTTGTTTTTTGTTTTTTTTTTATTAAATATTTTCTGGTCATATATTTCATATGGACCCTCTGAGATCAATCCTCCAGCTCTATCCTTTAGATGGCAAGTACTTTTATATTCAAGGAGATAAATACACTACTAGATTGCCGTGTTCCTACAATCCAACAATTATCCACTTATTTAGTTAATAATGAAATTCTCCTACCGCTGACAGGCACAGATGCGACCGTTCAGTCCTATGTAGGAAAAGTAATCACCATTGCTTCTGGTGTCTGAATGTCTCCATGATCTTCACTCATCGCAGCCCATCTCACTAAGCTTTGCACAGGACATCCGACCACCTGACTAAGCCACAAACGAGCATATATAGGAGACACAGCTCCGTCGGCACTTCAAACTCTCGGCTCAACGAGAAACCCGAAAACTACAGCCACATCCCAGGCCACGTCCCAAATCTGGTTAGTTGACTCCACAAGTTCTTGAAATCCAGTCCACTCCTTGGACCCTCTCACAACACTCGCCCAGTACTCCATCACCCCACGCCGACTCGACCAGCAGCCATCAGAAAATAATTATGCGAAGGGACTCCAAGAATCATTCACGGTTCAATAACAAGGCTGTACACAGCTCAGCAGCAGGGAGACACACACAGGTCAGGAGATTAATCAGGAGATACCAAATACTAGAGAACATACTGGATCTGCATAGGTCCCAATCACAAGCAGTGACATAGGGCATAACTTAAGACGGATAGTTTAATTACCTTTTAAGGAGCAAGACAAACTGTTCATATCTCTTGATTGTGCTGAAAAAACAGGACACTGCTGTTTTATGGCAGTATGTTTCACAATATTCTTCTAATATAACCATTAAGTAGTAGGGCAATTCTGCCAATTTCCATGTTGCGATATACTTTGACACACTTTTGATACATAATAATGAATACAATGTCAAATGTTCCATGGGTAGCCGGACAATGAATGAAAAGTAATCTTTACATATAAGCTAAAGAGTTATGTATCCTAAATTACAAGATAACATTGAGTCAGAATATCTGAGCAGGTTCCAAACTATGACAATATTAATTTTCTTGGCAGAGCCTGTGAGTTAAACACAAGTTAATCTCCCACTGTTATTCTACCAGCTGGAAAAAAATTAGTAACAAATACTGATTCACTATTCACATGTCTGTCTATTTTAAAAAAATGCATCTGCTGTTCACTTTCCTTTCTTCTATTGCTTAAAAAATTCCCCACGCTATAAAATATAATTAGTGCTGATATCCTAATAACCTGAAAATATAATTTAACATTGTGCTTGATCAAAACATTTGACATATTGTGAATACTGACTTCAAACAAAATAAATAGTGTCCCGGATGAAGTTTAAAATCACAAAAATGTATTCCATTAATTGAAAGTTTGCAGAATGGTCGCCAACCTACATAGAATCCATATAACCCAACATGTTTCATTTTAGTGAGCTAAAAATTGGGCCTAGCATAGACAATTTACTACTGGTGTTATATAGACCAATTCAAGTTCATAAATGCAGGTATAATATAACTAGCAAGTTGGTTGTGGTCAATCTTAAGTAAGGCAAAAGAGGTACCATATTCAAAAACACAAAATTGTACAAAAAATTAAAAGATTAATACTGTGTTTAAAAAGCTCTGTTATTAAAATGTAACTGGCAATGCAGAACATTAATATAATAATGTTGCTGGCCTAGTGAAATCTAGTTGATTATATAAACTATATGAATTTGTTAATCATAAAAAGTTTTTGAAAGATTCTATATAAAAAACTGTATTTTCAATATCGCAGTAATAAGTTGTGCCGTGCACCACCAGTAATCTCATATATTATAAGAATTTAATAATCAGGTACCTGATAAGGACAATATAAAGCAAAATATCAAATATGTATTAGACACAAACAGACTTATAAGCTGATTTTTCTATTTATGTTGTATATTTTAACTCCAGATTTCATAATGGTTTTTTTTTATATGGTTTATTTGATTTTTTTATTTTCAATAAATACATTTTTTTAATATTCTGTTGAGTGGTTTCTATATGTACTGAAGATAAAGTATTTTGTGCTCCTAGTTTTCTATATATTATAAAATATACAACACTGCACTACCTCTCCAGCATGCATAAAAAAGTCCAATATTGCAGATGGCTCAGTATATAAAAGAAAAATGAGAAATTACAGGCGCACTTGATCTAAAGATGTAGGAGCCCTGAAATAGTTACTAGAGATGAGCGGTATAAATTTAGAGAAATCCAACAGATCCAAAGTTTGGGGTACCTAGTCAAACTGAGTTATGACTCTGATCTGAAAATGAGGCAAAATGTAAATTCCAGTAAAATGTCAAATCTTGTGAAATTGTGTGCTCATAAAGTGGCTTGTAGAGGGTTGGACAGTTTGAAAGACGCAATGTATATATTATAATGCACAATCTTAACAGTTTATTTACAGAACAGTTGGTTGGAAACGTGATGATAAATTGGGTGTGAGATAGTGAAGAGTTGACAATAAGTGGCTACTGCTGCTAATAGTATATTAGTAAGCTAATTAGAACAAGACAAAAAAAATATTCTTTCTTGCTTTGAAAGTCAAAGTGCTTCAATGTCAAAGCAGGGAGTTTGACTGTGAGATGCACACCCCGCAAAAAAAATAGTTCTTGCTTTTAGAATCAAAGTATTTCAATCTGAACATAACTGTGTGAAGGGTAGTATCAGTGAAATCTGAACTGTTTTGTGGACTAGAAAGGTTGTTTGACTCTGAGAAGCACACATCAAAAAATATATGTATTTCTTGCTTTTAAAATCCCAAGTGTTTAAATCTGAACGCAATTGTTTCAGAGGCAGTATAATTGACATCTGAACTATTTTGTGGACAAAAAACAGAATGCTGTTTAACTGTGAGCAGCACCCCCGCCAAATATATACATATTTAATGTATATAAAATACCAATGGTTTCAACCTGAAAGCAACTGTGTGAGAGACAGTATCACTAACATTTGTACTATTAAGCAGCCAAAAAACAAGGAGCTATTTGACTCTGAGGAGCACAGCTCTTAAATATATACAGTATACATATATTGGCAATTGGGACACTTTGCCACCATCTAATAGAGGAAAGAGTGGTGGTTTCCCTGTGAAACCACAGCCTAAAAGTGCAGAGAGGGCTAAATACACACACACACACACACACACACACACACACACACACACACACACCAGGAGACCAGGTGACGTACCTGGTCTGATCAATTAAGGAGTCAGCCAGAGCAAGGCCTGTCAGTAAGCTTAAAAAGCTGGGTTTGATCTGTGTGTGAGAGACTGATGCCAAAAATTGCCCAGTGACCAGTTAGAGACCTAACTGTTATAGCCAGAGTTGAGGGCGATTGGATTTTGTTTATTGCTGTGAAAGTTTCATTTTGTTTGCTGAAGACACTGCCAAGACTGTTTGTCCATCCTGACAAGTAAAATAAATGTCAAAGTTCTTCATAAAAACTTGTGTGAGGAGCCATCTGTTTGCAAGCTTTTCACAATATATTTCTTCCTTTTAAAAGTGTTTCTGAAAACAATTGTGTGAGAGGCAATATCGTTGACATTTGTACTACTTTTAAGCTGCCAATGCACTTAACACGCCTCATCCAGATTAATCACACCAGTCCAGTGCTTTGGTTCAACTAGCCTCAGCTAGATTTCAAGTATGAAGTAACTACATAAGATGGCTCACATGCCCTCTTATTTGCATGAGCTATGTGTTTCTCTAGATGGACAAATAAGATGTGGCTAGTACTGAAAACCAGCATATGTGCAACAGAAACTTCTGTGTACACTGCATATGCCTGTTACCTGCATGTTCCTAAGTGGCTAAAGAAAATCTGGGTGGGGGATCCTTGCTGCATGTTGAGTGAAAAGATTGATGTCACATAAAATCTGAACTAACCTGAAAATTACCACACATGTATTCTATAACCACTGACCCACACACCATTGAATGGCTGGCAGTGGGAAGTGAAAAAGCACAGAGGAAAAGGATGAAGACTACAATAGGTGTTATAAAGATTAGGTACAGGCAAAACCCTCTTGGAATACAATAGCTATCATAACTAGAACAGCCATAATAGTATAGTTAGCTGCGTGCCTCCTGCAACCCACATGCTGAACTCAAGAGGAAAAGTTCAATGCTCCCTCTAAGGGAGAGGAGGACTGAATTCAAAGGGGTTTTACAAAGTACAGTTATGTGGAACTAAATAGGACGGGAAAAAACAGTAAAAGACAGGAGAGATATAGAATAAGGAAAGGGAAAGAACAAAAGGAGAAAGCTACAGGATGGGAAATACAATGAAAAATGCAGCTGACTGCAGGCAGGGGACATATACTCATCCAACAATTTCCCAAACTGCAGAGACTGATTAATTTTCCGCCCATCCCACTTATAGCCCCTGTCTCCCCCTCCACTATGACACCAGATGGGCGTACTCCCATAGTTAACTATTAAACTTCAGAGAATTGTCAGGAGCCGCAGCGGCCGCGGGCACCGCCGCGACTCCACGCCCCTGGTCTCTGGCATCCCGACCGTCACTTCCGTCACTTCCGGTCTCTGCGTCCCAGTTGCCTAGGCAACAACTGGGACGCTTGCATCTCCCTGCTGCCGCGCCCGGCCAGCTGTCAAACAGCCTTCGCGCGCACGCAGGGCTAGTTAGTTCAGCCTTATAGGACTAATTAGAGGCAGTCCTTGTTGCAGCCATCTGGCTGATTACTATGCAGATGGGCACTGCTTCTGCATTGGTCGAAAGGGTCATTAATTAATTAAGCTAATCCTGGGGATGCTTGCAGGACTCTGCCCTGATTGACTCTTAGCATTATTTAAGGCAGTGAGGACTGAACCTTACTGCCGGTTATAGTGTCCTGTCTCATCACTGTTGCCTGCTCCCTGTGCTATTTTTGTATTGAACCTTGGATTGATTTTCTGTGTATGACCTCTGCCTGTCCCTGGACCCTGAACCATTGCCTGTGACCCTGACCTGTTGCCTGCATCCGGACTCTGAACCATTGCCTGTGGCCCTGACCTTTTCCATGTACCCGAACTCTGAACCATTGCCTGTGACCCAGACGCAGCTTGTACCTGACGTCTCCACCCATGCTCGGTCCGGTCCGCAGATCTCTGGTCTGTTCCTACTCGTGTATTACCTCCTGTACCTGTGCGCTGCCGTGTGACCATAAACTTGTACTAGACTGAGTGTAAGTCCTGGGGGCATCTGAGTACCTTTGAGCATAACCAGTCTCTATGGGAAAGGCGGCTGCTATAAGTGAAGACCTCTTCTGCTAGTTCTACAAGTTTATGCCTCACTGGTAGCCATAACATTATAATCGGACAGTGAAGATTGGGGGTAATTCTGCCATGGACAACAGCGATCCAAACCTTTCTCCAGCCCAGGTCCTCGATAACCAGATCCAGGCTATATCACAAGTTGTACAGGGTTTATCTCATCGCTTGTCAGTACAAGAAGAGTCCTCCAGAAACCCGCAGCCTCAGCAGGCCTCCTCTGGCGTCTCTTCAGAGCCAAAAGTGAACTTCCCAATCGCTTCTCAAGAAGCAGACCCGCCTTCCGCAACTTTAAGGAGAGTTGCAGGTTATACTTTCGCCTGAGACAATGCTCCTCTGACTCTGAACAGCAGAGAGTCGGGATTGTAATCTCTTTACTCCAGGGCGATCCCCATTCTTGGGCCTTCTCCCTTCCGACAACAAGTCCATCCTTACAAACCGTGGATGCCTTCTTCCAGGTGTTACAACTCTATGTGTGCCTATGTTTTGTATGTGGCAGCAGTAACTTTAATCCTCCAGAGGTGCTGCTGTTCTGCTCCTGAGCTTGCACCATGCCTGAAGGGGTTAACCTCCTTGCCTAATTACAACTGCACCTGGCTCACAGCTTCAAATACCTGCCTCATCCATGTATACCTTGCTGCTGCTGGTGTCTCCCTGTTCCAGTTTGGTTCTGTTTCTGCTTGATCTCCCATTGTAACCTTGGCCAGTTTACCGTTGATGTTTCTTTGCTCATGACCCAGAACTCTGCCTGGAAACTGGATACTGCTTGAACTCTCGTTGCCCAAAACCTTGGCCTGATTAATGAACTATGCTCGTTTGCTTGTGACCCTGTACTCTGCCTGGAGTCTGGTTTTGCTAGTACTTGTGTTGCCCAGACCTTTGCCTGGTCTCTGGACTCTACTCCTCTGTTGGCTTCCCTGGACATGCATACTGATAAAAGGGTAACTTTATATTTGTTCCTGCATTTTATCTATATCTGTCATTTGCTTGGAACCTGTTGCTCTGTGAACATTCCTGCCACACCTGTTCATATTTATGTTGGTAGTTATACCTGTTTATGCTGTTACAGGAAAACCTGCTGTCACGCGCCGTCCCAGGTGATCCCCTGTCAGTCGGGGATGGACGTCTCCCCCCTGCGCCGCAGCGCTCTACTGCTAGGCAACAGACACGCTGCGGCTTCCGTCCAGCTCATTGTCGGGCGCATGCGCCCTGCCGCCGTCCCGTTGCCTAGCAATGGGACGCTACTTGGTTTCTATGCTTCCGCCTCTTGGAGCTTCCTATCAGCTGCTTCCTGCATCTATTTAATCCTGGTTTTGGCGCCATTAGGGTGCCAGAGTAACAGGTTCATACCTAGTGTCCTGGTTCTCCTGCTTCCTTGCTTTCTATTGTGCTTCCATTATTCCGCTCTCCGTTGTGACCCGGCTTGGCGACCATCCTTATCTGTGTGACCCATATTGCACTGCGACCTCGGCTTGTTGACTACCCTCTCGGATTCTCCCTGGCACTGTATATTCCTGATTGGCTCGACCCGGACTGTCTGACCCTTCTACGATACACCTGCAACTGGCTAGTAGGGCCGTGACCTGCGTACCCTGTGCAGCGAAGTCCAAACCTCCTTGCGGGGGTCCCTGGCGGAGACCAGGGGTACGTTAGACTCTGCACCTGCTAGTTCAGTAGCGCTAATTCCGGTTAGTGTTCAGTTCCATTATACTCCTTAGAAGGCCTGCGGCCTGACAGTTTACTCTGGCCATGACAGACGGCTCTGGAGAACCCTCCGTTCAAGACCTCCTCCTCTATTTAGGGCAGCGAGTGGAACAGCAAGAAGCTAACCAGGCCCAACTCCTGCACTGTATACAAGGGGTAATGTCCCACCTGGAAGCCCTGAATCTTCCCCAGGCAGCGTCTCCGACTCCTGCTACTCCTCCTAGCATGAATGTCGCTACCTCCAGGACTCTACGGATTCCCTCTCCCAAAAAATATGACGGTAACCCCAAGGGATGTCGAGGATTCCTCAATCATTGCTCCATCCAATTCGAACTTGCATCGGAGAATTTTGCTTCTGAGAGAGCCAAGGTAGCCTACATTATTTCTCTCCTTACCGGACAAGCCCTGACCTGGGCCTCCCCGTTGTGGGAACGTAATGATGTATCTCTTTCTAATTCTGCCGCGTTCATCGAAAATTTCCGGAAAGTGTTCGATGAGCCCGGTCGCGTGCTTTCTGCCGCCTCTTGCCCTCCATCAAGGATCCCTTTCGGCTGGTCAGTACGCAGTACAATTCCGTACCTTCGCCTCTGAACTGGGGTGGAATGATGAGGCCCTGACAGCTACCTACTGGCAAGGCTTGTCAGATCCCATTAAAGATGCTCTCGCTTCCCGGGATCTTCCTACCAAACTTGATGAGCTGGTATCGCTAAGCATCAAGGTGGACATCCGTCATCAGAAACGCTCTTTCGCTTTCAGTCTCCGACCCCTCCGGTAGAGGAGCCTATGCAGATTGGGCATTCTCATCTGTCTTGGGATGAGAGGGAGCGTCGGATTAGGAACCACCTTTGCTTGTACTGCGGGGAATCTGGTCACTTACTCTCAACTTGTCCTAAGAGGCCGGGAAACTCCACCTCCTAGGCAATAAAAGGGAGTTTGTCCTAGGATCCAGTATCCATACTCCCTACTCCCCAAAGGATACCAACTTTTTGATGCCAGTCACCCTCAATTATATGGATACTTCTCTGGAATGTTCCGCTTTCGTGGATTCTGGATCCGCAGGGAACTTCATCTCCGCCACTCTGGTGTCCAAGCTTCAGATAGCCTCTCATCTTTTGCCGCAGCCTTTGGTCCTCACCGCAGTTGATTGTAACCAAGTCAGCAACGGCTCCATCACCTGTATCACGTGCCCAGTTTGGTTGCAGGTAGGGGTTCTTCACCACGAGTGGATCGAGTTCCTGGTTATTCCGCAGTCCGTTAACTCCATCATTCTGGGTTTACCCTGGCTCAGGACGCATTCTCCACAGTTCGACTGGATTCATGCCCAAGTATCCTCCTATGGCTCCTCTTGTTTCAACAAGTGTCTCTCTAAAGTCCACCCACCTAACCACTTACCTTGTCTTTCTATCGCTTCTCAAAGCAAGCTTCCAGTAACGTACATAGAATTTCTGGATGTTTTCAGCAAGTCTGCCGCTGAGAGTCTACCTCCACATCGTGCGTGGGATTGTCCCATCGAACTTTTACCTGGGAAGACCATCCATAAGGGTAGAGTCTACCGGCTCTCTTTACCTGAAACCCAAGCAATGTCTCATTATATCTCTGACAATCTTCGGCGAGGATTCATCAGGAAGTCTTCCTCCCCCGCAGGGGCTGGATTCTTCTTTGTTAAAAAGAAAGATGGCTCCTTAAGACCCTGTATAGACTACCGTCGCCTGAATGCAATCACCATCAAAAAACGCTCTCCCCTTCCTCTTATTACAGAACTTTTCGACCACATCCAGGGGGCCAAGATTTTCTCTAAATTGGATCTTAGAGGAGCTTATAATTTGATACGCATTCGGAAAGGCGATGAATGGAAAACTGCATTCAACACCCGCGACGGGCATTACGAGTACCTAGTGATGCCCTTCGGGCTCTGTAATGCTCCAGCAGTTTTTCAAGATTTTGTCAACGAGATCTTCAGGGATCTTCTCTACCAATCCGTGATTGTCTACTTGGACGATATTTTAGTATTCTCATCTGATCTATGTTCTCATCGTTTCCATGTCAAGACAGTTCTCTCTCATCTCAGGAAGCATTCTCTGTATTGCAAGCTCGAGAAATGCCTCTTTGAATGTTCCCAGGTGCTTTTCCTTGGTTATCTAGTATCTGGCACTGGTCTCCAAATGGACCCAGAGAAAGTAGAAGCCATCATCAACTGGCCTTTACCCGCTAGCCTCAAAGCTACACAATGCTTCATCGGGTTGGCCAACTATAACCGCCAATTTATTAAAGGTTTCTCTTCCATCATCGCTCCTATTACGGCCTTGACCCGCAAGGGGGTTTGCTGCAGATCATGGCATGCTGAGGCGATAACAGCCTTCAAGACACTTAAAGAAGCATTCATTGCGGCTTCCATCCTTAAACAGCCTGACCAAGGGAGACCTTTTCTGCTCGAGGTTGATGCTTCTTCAGTAGGAATTGGGGCTGTCTTGTCCCAAAGATCTTCATCCGGCTCTTTGGAGATGTGCGGATTCCTTTCTAAAAAATTTTCTAGCTGCAAATTAAATTATGGGATCGGAGATAAGGAGCTTCTGGCCATTAAAATAGCTTTGGAGGAATGGCGCTACCTTCTCGAAGGGGCATTACATTCTGTGACTGTAATGACTGATCACAAGAATATTACTTACCTCCAGGAGCCTCAGTGCCTCAACCCCCGCCAGGCTCGCTGATCTTTTTTTTTTTTCTCGATTCCAGATCATCCTGACCTTTCGTCCTGGTTCCAAGAATTGTAAAGCCGATGCATTATCCAGATAATTCGATAATACGGACTCCGTGGTCTCGAAGGATAACAAAACCATTCTTAAACCCATTCAAGTGGTGGCAATTACCAACTCCTCCTCCGTCTCTACTCCTCCTGGACGCTCCTTTGTAGACCCACATCTCCGGCCAAACTCTTGTGTTGGGCACACGAATCTAAATTTGCAGGTCATGCCGGTTACAAGAGGACTAAGGAATTCCTTTCCAGATACTATTGGTGGCCTTCCCTAGGTTCTGATGTTCGCAAGTTTGTGTCAGCATGCTTTATATGTGCACGTCACAAGACTCCTAGGCAAAGTCCTTCTAGTCTTCTACTTCTGCTTCCCATTCCTGACTCCCCGTGGATCAGTATTACGATGGATTTCATCACCGACCTTCCTCGGAGTCACAACTACAATACCATCTGGGTTGTGGTAGATCGCTTCTCCAAAATGTCTCACTTCATCCCATGTAAAGGCCTTCCTTCAGCCCCCAAGCTCACAAGTCTGTTTTAAGAAAATATATTTCGTCTCCACGGGTGTCCCCAGATGATAATCTCCGATCGAGGAGTACAGTTTGTGGCTAAGTTCTGGAGAGCCTTCTGCACTAAGATTGGGGTTAAACTCAAGTTCTCCTCCGGCTACCACCCTCAGACGAATGGACAGACGAAGCGGATGAATCAGGACCTGGAATGTTTCATGTGATGTTTTGCTTCTGACCACCAAACTTCCTGGAGTGACCTAATTTACTGGGCCGTATTTGCTCATAACAACCTTTTACATTCCTCCTCAGGCTATTCACCTTTCTTCGTTGTCTATGGTAGACAACCTGCTCCTCTCCTATTATCAGAAGCTCCAGTATCGTCTGTGCCGGCTGCCGACTCTCTCATCCATAACTTCTCTCAAATTTGGACCAAGACAAAAACAGCGCTTTCTACTTCAGTGCAACGACATAAGAGAGTTGTTGACCGCCGTAGGAGAATGATGAAATTGGCTCCCCGGTTCATTGGTCTTTTCACGATCTCTCAAGTCATTAACCCCGTTTCCTACAAGCTCTCATTACCTCCTTCCCTCAGAATCCACTACACTTTTCACATCTCCCTGCTGAAATTTCTAGTCCTCAATGAATTCTTCAAAGAACCTGTCTCTCCTCCGCCCATCAAGACTTCTCTGGGGGACGAATTCGATGTAGAGAGAATTCTGAAGATCCGCTTTGTCCAAGGCAACCCTCAGTATCTGGTGCATTGGAAAGGCTATGGTATGGTCCTGAGGAGAGATCCTGGGTCCCAGAGGATGATCTTCATGCTCCTCGTCTCCTTGCCGAATTCCTGGAGTGAACCAATCCTTCTTTGAGAGGGAGGAGGAGAGGGGGTACTGTCACGCGCCGTCCCCGCTGATCCCCTGTCAGTCGGGGACGGACGCCTGCCCACCGCGCCGCAGCGCTCTGTTGCTAGGCAACAGACATGCTGCAGCTTCCGGCCAGCTCATTGTCGGGCGCATGCGCCCTGCCGCCGTCCCGTTGCCTAGCAACGGGACGCTACTTGGTTTCTATGCTTCCGCCTCCTGGAGCTTCCTATCAGCTGCTTCCTGCATCTATTTAAACCTGGCTCTGGCGCCATTAGAGTGCCAGAGTAACAGGTTCATACCTAGTGTCCTGGTTCTCCTGCTTCCTTGCTCTCTATGTTGCTTCCATTATTCTGCTCTCCATTGTGACCCGGCTTGGTGACCATCCTTATCTGTGTGACCCATATTGTACTGCAACCTCGGCTTGTTGACTACCCTCTCGGATTCTCCCTGGCACTGTATATTCCTGATTGGCTCGGCCCGGACCGTCTGACCCTTCTACGCTACACCTGCAAATGGCTAGTAGGACCGTGACCTGCGTACCCTGTGCAGCAAAGTCCAAACCTCCTTGCGGGGGTCCCTGGCGAAGACCAGGGGTACGTTAGACTCCGCACCTGCTAGTTCAGTAGCGCTAATTCCGGTTAGTGTTCAGTTCCGTTATACTCTTCAGAAGGCCTGCGGCATGACACCTGCATATTCCTTGAACTGAATCTTTGCTCATATATTTTGCAGGAATAAAGACATTTGTAATTATACTTTCATGGCCACTTCCTGAGTTTACTAGGAATCATAACATGATGAACTGCCATAGAATCTAGGCCTGCTGATTGCACGCCCTCTGCTTAGTCCCGGGATTCCTAGTATTTTTGTTTTGAACTTTGTATTTTGCTATTGAGACCATGTCACTTATTCCACAACTACAAATACTTCAGATGGACATTACTCAGCTCTGTTATCAAATCATACAGATATCTTCTTTACTGCAAGAACTGCTTAAAGTCCTTCCTGCTTCTGTGTTAAGTAGTTTCAACACTAATTCTGATTTTTAAGCAGCAAACTCCTCTAATGAAAGCATGCAGACCTCAGAAAATCCTTCCAGAACTTTCTCTTACATTGGTGCTGCATCTATGGTAGTGTCAGTGGTTCCTGCCACTAGGGATTCTAAACGACCAAGCTACCTGCGTCCCCTTCTCACTGAGGAGGAACGATGGTGCAGAAGGATTGGTAAACTATGCCTCTACTGCGCCATTGGCGAACATTTCTTACAAGACTGTCCACTCCGCATGTCACGGGCACTAGGAGTCTTTACCCAGGGATCACCAGGTGATGGACTTACCAGAGCAGTATAGGTGGTAATATGGTACTCTGGTAGTGGGGTGATCACGGAACAGGAGACAGCAGATGGTAGGAGAATGCTCGTGGAAAGTCTATGACTAGCAGCACTGGTAATATAGATGTAATAGTACACGAGGAACTGAATGGACAAAGGAAACGTGAGGGTAGTCAGTGGTCTGTGGTAGCAAGTTGTACCACTGCTATAGTGAGTAGGAATGTCCAGAAGCAATGAGGAGGTGATGAGAGTCAGCGGTCTGCGTTTAGCAAGTTTTACCGCTGTCTAGGTGAGGGAACGGAATCCAGGTGGAGGTATCCGGGAAGTCAGGGGTCTGCGTTAGCAAGTTGTACCACTGCTATATGGAAGGATACTGGAACAGGAATCAGTGGTCTGCCTCTAGCAAGTTGTACCACAGAAATATATATGTGAGGAGGAGCACGGGGAGATAAATGTAATGCAGAATATACACGGGCACTCTGAACTTGAATCCACAATGATATGCACAGAGTAGTAATAACTGAGCAGCACTGCACAAATATACAAAGTCACAGGAGGTATCCAGACTACAAGGTAACACAGTCAAATGATGGCAATAGACTCAGTGGATAGGCAACTTCAGAGAAGAACAACTCAGTCCAGCCAGGTATGCAATACACGAGCACAGTCAATAATAAGTATGCATACCATGGTTCAGAAGCAGGCTGTCAGAAAGGAGTGCAGAGATACCTGAGCTGCAGGAGGCCGGCAGGATGCAAAGTCCCAGGGAAATGGAAGCGGTATCCAAGTAGGTGCAGCGCACAGGTAGGTAGACCAGCAACGATAGAACAATACTCAGGAAGCAGTAGTATATAGGACTGGTCAGCTGGAGATCACTGAAGAGTAGAAGCGGTATCCAAATAGGTGCAGCGCACAGGTAGGTAGACCAGCAACGATGGAACAATACTTAGGAAGCAGTAGTATATAGGACTGGTCACCTGGAGATCACTGAAGAGTAGAAGCGGTATGGCAGAGAGGACAGCAGCGGAGCGTTGATCCAATGCAGACAGGCGAGTTGACACAGGCAGGAACACTGTAGAAGCACGGAGAGCGGATCAGCTGGCTGCAGACACGAGTAGAACTGAAGGGTAGCGACAAGCAGGACACTGCAGGTACACGGAGGTAGCGGATAGGAATCAGCAGGTGCAGTCGCGAGGAAACACGGGAGAGTTGAGATGAGCTGGAACTGTTGAGCACGGAGGCAGCGGATAGGAATCAGCTGGAGCAGTCTCGATGAAACACAGGAGAGTTGAGATGAGCTGGAACTGTAGTGCACGGAGGCAGCGGATAGGAATCAGCTAATACAGTCACGATGAAACACGGTAGAGTTTGAAGTGAGTTGATAACTGTAGTGCACGGAGGCAGCGGATAGGAATCAGCTAATACAGTCACGATGAAACACAGGAGAGTTGAAGTGGTCAGGAAACCACAGGAGAGTTGAAGTGGTCTGGAAACCACAGGAATCAGCTGGGCTGAATACACGAGGAAACACTAGAACACCTTCAGAGGCTCATGGGGAATGAGACTCCAAGATCAGGCAACGAGGTATAGACAACAGGTGCTTTAAATAGGGAGTGTTGCCTGATCAGCCAATTAACTAAAAGGAACAGGTACTGAAGGTTTGAAAGGGCTGCACATGCGCAGACCCTCAGGATGGTGGACGGCCATGGTTCCTAAACACACGGGAAGAAGCACTCACAGTCTGGTGAGTGACACCGCAGACCACAACATCCTATGGAACAGCCTTCAGTATGCTCCTCTCCAGACCCTGGATTGTTCTGCACGTCACCTCCTGTTGCTTTACTTCAACCTAATCCATTCCCTGGGATGGGGCCTAATCTGCCAGTTCCAGATGCCGTCTGTCCTGCATTGCCAGTTCCAGATGCCATCTATCCTGTGGTGCCAGTTCCAGTTGCCGCCTGTCCAGCAGAGCCAGTTCCAGTTGCCGCCTGTCCTGCGGTTCCAGTAGCAGCCTGTCCTGAGGTGCCAGTTTCCGTTGCCACCTGTCCTGCCCTGCAAGTTTCAGTTGCCGCCTGTCCTGCGGTGCCAGTTCCAGCTATCGTCAGCACTAAGTCTCCTGCCACTGTGTCCGGTCTTGAGTCCGCTGCCTCTACTCCCGAGTCTTCAGCTGCTGCCTATACTCCCGAGTCTTCATCCGCTGCCTCTATTCCAGAGTCTTCAGCCGATGCCTCTACACCCGAGTCTTCAGCTCCAGAGGGTGCTCTGCCCTTAAAGTCTGCTCCAGAGGTGTCGCTGCCCTTAACGTCTGCTCCAGAGGAGGTGCTGCTCTTACAGTGTGCTCCAGAGGGGGCTCTGCCCTTACAGTCCTCTCCAGAGAGGGCCCTGTCCCTCCAGTCCACTCCAGAGTTGCCAGTCCATGCGGTTCAGCCCGAGTTGCCAGTCCATGCGGTTCAGCCCGAGTTGCCAGTCCATGCGGTTCAGCCCGAGTTGCCTGTCCATGCGGTTCATCCCGAGTTGCCTGTCCATGCGGTTCAGCCCGAGTTGCCTGTCCATGCGGTTCAGCCTGAGTTGCCTGTCCATGCGGTTCAGCCCGAGTTATCACTTGGTGCTGTCTGCTCTGAGGCATCTCACAGTGCTGTCTGCTCTGAGGCATCTCACAGTGCTGTCTGCTCTGAGGCATCTCACAGTTATATCCAGTCGAAGTGCGGTGCCCAATCCGGGCTTCCCGTCAAGTGTGCCCAACTTGCTGTCCCAGCCGGGGACTCCTGCTCTACTGTCCCAGCAGGGAACTCTCCAGAGACTGCTGCACAAGCTGGGAACTCTTCAGAGTCTTCTATTGAGCCTGAACGCCCAAAAGCTTCTTCCGAATTTTCAGACCCTCCTCCAGCCTTCTTTGATGGAGACCTGAAACAATTTTCTTTAGTCCTTCAACTCTGTATGAAACAATTTGAAGAATTTCCAGGATATTTCTCTGACCAATTTAACCAAGTTGGTACTATTATCATGAATTTCAGAGGGGAGCCACAGACTTGGGCTTTTTCTCTTCTTAAATCTGATGATCCCATTACCCACAACACCATGGACTTTGTTAATGCAGTCTTTCAGAAATATCTTCCATCTGCTGTCAAGTCACCTGATCGGGGTTTCTCTGTACCACCTCAGTCACAACAAACCTCAATCTTGGTATATCACCATCCTGGGCAGCACAGTGGTCTAGTGGTTAGCACTTCTGCCTCACAGCACTGGGGTCATGAGTTCAATTCCCAACCATGGCCTTATCTGTGTGGAGTTTGTATGTTCTCCCTGTGTTTGCGTGGGTTTCCTCCAGGTGCTCCGGTTTCCTCCCACACTCCAAAAACATACTGGTAGGTTAATTGGCTGCTATCAAATTGACCCTAGTCTCTCCTTCTCTGTCTGTCTCCCTCTCTGTCTGTCTGTGAGTGTGTGTCTATAGTAGGGAATTTAGACTGTAACTCCAATTGGTGCAGGGACTGATGTAAATGAGTTCTCTGTACAGCGCTGCGGAATTAGTGGCGCTATATAAATAAATGGTGATAATGATGATGATGATCCTGCAGTAAAAAGAAAAAGAAGAGGAGGAAATCCTGAAGGGAGCTTGTATAAAGCGTCTGAAATTCGCTCCTGAAAGCGGGAGCTATGTTACGACTCTGTCTATGTTTTGTATGTGGCAGCAGTACCTTTAATCCTCCAGAAGTGCTGCTGTTCTGCTCCTGAGCTTGCACCATTCCTGAAGGGGTTAAACTTATTGCCTAATTAGAGCTGCACCTGGCTCACAGCTTCAAATACCTGCCTCAAGCTGTGCTCTGTGCAGTTCAACCGTGTATACCTTGCTGCTGCTCATTTCTCCCTGTTCCAGTTTGGTTCTGCTTCTGCTAGATCTCCGTTGTGACCTTGTCCTGTTTACCGTTGATGCTTGTTTGCTCGTGACCCCGAACTCTGCCTGGATACTGCTTGAAGTCTCATTGCCCAAAACCTTGGCCTTATTAACAGACTATGCAGGTTTGCTTGTGACCCTGTACTCTGCCTAGACTCTGGTTTTGCTTGTACTTGTGTTGCCCGGACCTTTGCCTGGTCTCTGGACTGTACTCCTCTGTTTGCTTCCCTGGAAAGACTCGTGCATCCTGACAATAGGGTAACACTATATTTGTTCCTGCATTTTATCTATATCTGTCATTTGCTTGGAACCTGTTGCTCTGTGAACTTTCCTGCTACAGCTGTTCATATTTATGTTGGGAGTTACACCTGTTTATGCTGTTACATGAAAACCTGCATATTCCTTGAACTGAATCTTTGCTCATATATTTTGCCGGAATAAAGACATTTATAATTATACTTCTGTGGCCGCTTCCTGAGTTTACTAGGAATCATAACACCAGGCCTTGCGTCTGCTATACAACGACCCAGACAGAGTGGCCTCAGCTGAGTCCCAACTCCGGGCATTAAGGCAAGGACATTGTTCTGCTGAGCAGTATTGTGTGGAATTCTGGCGATGGTCAACTGATAGTGAGTGGAATGATCCGGCTCTGCGGAGTCAGTTCCACTTGGGCCTTGCAGAGCAAATCAAGGACTCCTTAGTTCAGTATCCTGCACCTACCACGCTTGAAGATTTGATGCAACTTGTAATGAAGATTGTTCGCCCAATCAGAGAGAGGAAAGCTGAAAGAGAGTCATCTATACCTCCTTGCTCACCACCCAAGTCTGGTTCTACTCTTCTGAATTCCCCTGAACCCATGCAGTTGGGCGCTTACTGTCTGCCTCCCGAAGAACGTTCCAGACGACGCTCTCTATTTTTCTGTTTCTATTGTAGTCAATCGAGCCAACTAGTTCGTTCCTGTCCTAGCAAGTCGGGAAACACTTAAACCTAAGCGCGGGTGAAGAGGTGCACTTAGGTCTCCAAGTAATCTTTTCAGTTAGTCCCAGCATGCCTAGTCTTCAGACATCGTTCTACTGAGTTGTCGGCCTTCCTCGAAAGTGGCGCAGCAGGTAACTTTCTGGACATATTCTTGGCTCAAACGCTAGGGATTCCTGAATTCAAACTGGGTTCAAGCATTACCGCCTGTGGCTTGAATGTCAATCCCTTGGTTGGGGGCCGAATATTCTCTAAGACTCCAATGGTTTGCTTATCTGTAGGCGCTCTCCATACAGAGGAGCTCACATTCTTCCTGATCACCTGTCCCTCCATTGATTCTGAGGTATCCTGGGCTGCAAAGTCATATTCCACTTATTGATTGGAAAAAGGAGGAGATCATCCACTGGAGTCCAGAGTGCTCTTCCACATGTTTGACCCTACAACTTAGAATTCTACATCCTAGTTCAGAATTTTTGCCTGCACCCTACCAGGACACTTTAGAGATGTGTTATGTAAACAGAAAGCTGACTCTCTCCCGCCTCATCAGGACTATGACTGTGCTATTGATCTTGTACCTAGTTCAAAGTTGCCCAAAGGGCGTCTGTATTCTTTGTCTGTCCCAGAGACTCAAGCTATGGAGCAGTATGTGAAGGAGAACCTGAAGAAAGGATTTATCTGTCCCTCCGAATCCTCAGTAGTAGCGGGATGTTTCTTCATGGCCAAAAAAGATGGCAGTCTAATACCCTACATCAACTACCACAGCCTGAATAAAATAACAGTAAAGAACACATACCCTCTGCGGTTGATTTCTGTTTTGTTTGACAAGCTCAATTCAGCCACCATTTTCTCTAAGATCGACCTCCGGGGTGCTTATAATCACATCCGCATCAGACAGGGATACGAATGGAAGACGCCCTTTATTACCTACTCCGGGCATTATGAATATCTGCTGATGCCATTCAGATTGTGCAATGCACCGGCAGTCTTCCAAAACCACATCAATGATGTCTTGCGTGAATTCCTTGGAATGACCGTGGTGGTCTTCTTGGATGATATTTTAATTTACTCTCAGTCCTTGTCTCAGCACCGCCAACAGGTCCAGGAGAAGTGCAAGTTCGAAGTTTTCAGGGTGGCCTTCTTAGGATATATCATTTCTTCATCTGGTTTCTCCGTGGACCCCAGTAAAGTCCAAGCAATCCAGGACTGGGTTCTTCCTACATACCTCAAGGCAATTCAAAGGTTCTTTGACTTCGCCAATTACTATCGGAGGTTTATACGCCCATTTTCTTCCCTGGTGTTAGGAACCCCTCCAGCCAGTACAGCAAAACCCAGAGTCTGCTCCGAAGGTCTGGTGTTCACTGTTGCCCCTAGTGGTGAGGACAGACTTGGCTGCAGACAGACAAAGGGTCGGAGATTTAGGGGAAACAGTTTTTAGGCAACTGCCAGGGGTAAGTACAACCCACAGTACCGGTGAGAGTCCGGGGATTTAGGGGAAACAGTTCTTAGGCAGCTGCCAGTGATAACTAAAATTACAGGCACACGGTGATATATGTAAACAGTCAAAAGTACCTGTGGCAAGGTTGAGTCCGGAGCCTGAGGAAGATGGAAGAAATCTGAGCGCAGAGATGCTGCAGGGGCTGTGTCTCCATATAAGGTTAGGATGAGCAGAGGAGCTGCAGATCACGCCGGAGCCATACCTGGGAGCACAACTTTACCAGGGTCCAGGAGATAGTTGACTGGAACTGGTGAGTAGATAGTAGAATAGTCAGGAACAGAATCTGGTACATGGGATATCAACACAGGAGAAGAGTCAAAGCAGAGCTGAGTCGATACACAGGGAAATCCAATGAAGAACAGACAGGAACGGAAAATGGTCTGGTACAAAGAGATACACTAAGCCGGCAGGAAAGAACAGGAACAGGTAACAGGGAAAACACAAGGGAGCCGAACACTATGGTAAACGTATTACTGGGAATTCTGCAAAGGATTAGCCGGCTATTTAAGGAGAGCAGAACCAATAGGCTGTAAGTGATAATGAGGAGCCAGGTGAGTGAGCTCAGAGAAACAGGCTGGCCAGGAGAGGCATTACCTAGAAATGACAGCATGAATGAGGGCAGATTCTGACAGAGAACAGACCTAACTGACCCTATCTAAGACCTATCTAATATATCTATCTAATCTATCTGCCTATCTAAACTACCTAAACTATCTATCTAATCTATCTAAGAACTAAACTAACTACCCATCTAAACACCCAAGTGGCTATCTAATACTTACCAAACTACCTACCTACCTATCCCTAACTATCTATCTACCTATCTATCTTACTATCTTGTTACTCTGACAGAGAGCCCGGCGTGTCATAACACCTGGTGGCTCCTATCACGGCTCTCACTCGGAAGGGCGCAGACACGGCTAATTGGTCTTCAGAGACGTTGGCGAGCTTTTCTGCCCTTAAAGCCGCCTTCACATCTGCACCCGTTCTGAGGCACCCAGACCTTGAGCTCCCGTTCATTGTAGAAGTGGATGCCTCAGATGTAGGAGGAGGTGCCACTCCCTCTCACAGAGATCCACAAAGCAAGAAATAGCATCCATGTGCATATCTGTCCAGGAATTTCTCGCCTGCTGAAATTAATTTTGATGTTGGGAATCGAGAATTATTGACCATCAATTGGGCCCTCGAAGAGTGGCGGCATTGGTTTGAAGGAGCAGCTCATGTTATAACAATCTTCACCACTGACTTGAAGGACCTTCAATATATTAAGACCGCCAAAACTCTAAATCCCCGGCAGGCCCGCTGGGCTTTGTTTTTCACCCGGTTCAACTTTCTCATTGCTTACCGTCCAGGATCAAAGAATACCAAGACTGATTCTCTGTCTTGGATCTTTATGGCATGCCATCTTCAACCTCCTGACCCACAACCCATTATTCCTCGACTTCCATTCATATCGGTCTAATCCAAGATCTTGGGGCCACACTCCGCCAGTTCCAGAAAACTGCTCCATCTCAGACACTCGCTAATAAAAAAAAAATTCCCGGTTCATCTGAGGAAGTCTGTCCTCATTGAATGCCACGACAACCACTCAGCAGGTCATCCCGGAATCCATAGGACCATCGAAAAACTTTCCCGCTGGCTTTGGTGGCCCACCTTATCTTCCGATGTGGAATGGTACGTCCGCACCTGCCCAGAATGTACCAGAAACAAATCTTCTAGAAACCGTTCTCCTGGTCAACTGCTACCCTTTCCGACTCCAAGCAGGCCTTGGACCCATCTTTCAATGGACTTTATTGTCGACCTTCCATTGTCCTCGGGTCATAACACCATTTGGGTGGTCGTTAATCGATTCAGCAAGATGGCACACTTTGTACCCTTACCCAAACTGCCGGATGCCAGAAGCTTGGCCACCTTGTTCATTACACATATCTTCCATCTCCACAACCTTCCGGAAGACATCGTCTCGGACCGAAGGTCCCAGTTCATTGCACAGTTTTGCAGGTCCTTTTGCAGTTCTCTCGGAATCAAATTCCATTTGTCCCCAGCTTACCACCCTCAATCAAATGGTCAGATGGAAAGAACCAACCAATCCCTGGAACAATTTCTGCGCATCTATGTTTCCAAGTTCCATCATAACTGGTCCTCTCTCTTACCTTGGGCGGAGTTTGTCTATAACAAATTTTGCCATTCTGCAACACGTACATCCCGTTCTTCTGCAATCTCGGGTTCCACCTGAAAGCTAACTCTTTTCCTTCTTCTATTGCCGTTGGTGATTCCGGGACACCTGCGCTTACTTCCCGGTTAAAGTCCATCTGGAAAAAGGTGCATTCCGCAATATGTCAAGCTTCTCTCAGAGCTAAATCCTTCGCTGGTTGTCATCGTTGCCTGTGTTTATTGAAAGTGGAAGATCATGTATGGTTGTCTACACGGAACATAAAATTGAGGCAACCCTGCAGGAAGCTTGGTCCCCGATTCATTGGACCATTTATGATTGAAAGAAAAGGGAACCCAGTGGCATTCAGACTTAAGTTACCACCTTCTTTAAAAATTCCCTGCACCTTCTATTGCTCTCTTCTAAAAAAAGGCTGTTGCTCTTAGCAAGCTCAATTAACCTTCCTCTAACAGGCCCTGGCCTCTGCTTGTGAATGGAGACCGTGAGTTTATCGTTGAAAAAATTCTGGACTCAAGAAAGGTTCAAGATCAGGTTCCGTTCCTAGTTCACTGGAAGGGTTATGGCCCTGAACAGGGCCGTCTTTCCCATAATATAAAAAAGTCATTATGTGTGTGTTTCTCAGCTATTGTGGGGTGCAAAGATGTGTGCGACTCCATTTGGAGGGGGGGGGTTGTTGTGAAATGCAGTTAGCATCTGCCAATCTTACCTTGTTTTCTTCATCTACTGCTTGTATGCCTTATCTGTGTGGAGTAAGTGTTCTTCCCATGTATTTTTAATGTCGTCACTCAACTCCATTTGACTTCATCAATCAAAGTGTGTGTGTGTGTATTGTTAGACTGTAATCTCTATTGGCCCAGGGACTGTGTTTTCTCTATAGTGCCTCAGAGTTGATGATTCCATCATAAATAAATAAATGATGACATAAAGTATGATGTAGTGCAAAGGGACCAATGTAAATTAAAAATTAAGGTATGTTCTAAATGTCCAGCCATTATTGGCTAAAATAACCTTCACCCATTTCTTATAATTAAATTACAAAAGACACACACAATTCTTTTTTTTCAAACAATTTTTAAAACGGTAATTTAAGAAAGAAAAAACAACAGTAGAAATATTTGAATTAACTATAAATTTTGGCTCAAATGATAATTATTTTTTTTTTAACAATTTTGAATATTGTTTTTATTTTTCATCTATATTTTAATATATCCCCGATGATGGCCTCATTTGATTGAGGGTTTTCATCCACAGACTGGGTGTCTTCTTGAGCTGTAGATAAAAATGAAAAAAAAAACATGCTTAGCTATTTGTGCAAACATATAATACTTCAAAAGGGTGTCTCAGTTGCTGGGATCACCAGAGGCATGAAGTGTTACATAACTTTACATTATTGAAAAAGGTTAATGGTATGCTAAACACAGTACTAGTCAGAGGATTACTACTTTTGGGTGGCAGGTGTGTTTATAGATACATATTTGTGTGGTGGCTGGGGTTTACTTGAAACCACAAAAATTATTCTTATAGTCATCATGGTTGAAAACTGTGGAATGGCTAACTAGCTATTTGGAAAAGGGCATGTGGTTATTAATGAGTCGTGCTCAACCACCTCCTCTCGTGCCTCCTTCACCACTGCCGCAACCTCCTCACCCTCCTCTGCCTCCACCACCTCCTCCGCCTCCAGCCATCTGGCACGATGTCTACGGTCTGTTAGAATAAATATAATATATAAGTGTATTTTTCAAAAATCAACCTGGTTAACAATTATATAGATGTAGTCAGATAATAATGTGATCAGACATTGTAAAACATTTATTTTGCAACACAGCTAAAGATAATCTTTTCAAAGGATATAAACATGACAGAGTTACATTTCTAATCAAGAGACAGATTTATATTTTGGGTAGGGCACCTGCTTTGAAAATAAAGTTTGAAACTATTCCGAAAAATAAAGCAAGTGTTTAGATTAGTTTTCTATCCGACATAATAGAGAACTCACATCTTACTATTTCCTCCCTGAGCTTCGCCAAAAGCTGGGGCTGGCAGCAGCGCAGATCATTCCAGCGCCTCTGGAGCTGTACAATGCTCCATATGCGCTTAAAACGCTGCCAGATGTAGCAGTGAATCCTCTGGTACGCACCCAATTTAAGTTCATTAGAGATGTACTGACCAGAGGCTATGCTGTCTATGCCCTCGGTCAGCACCCTCAGTTCTCTCCGTGCGAATGTGGAGGACCTAATTTTCTCCACAATATACTATCCAATATTCTGCTCTCTGATTGGTTCTGTGAGCACGTGTTGACAAGCTCACATGATATGCGGATCTTTTCTACACCTGTGTGCAAAATGTCTGCCTGTCATTCATTCATTGTATCCTAACAAAGAGTCGATGGAAAATGTACTCTGCTATTCGCAATCACTTTATAAAAGGAACCTTTAATTGCAGGCACCTGATAACAGGCACTAGATTTGTAAGTGCTTTGTGATATGGTTTTGACAGGATTCAAAGTAATACATTTTTGGGACCTGAATATACCTCATGAATCTGATCCTCCTATCCTCCTCACAAACTTATTGAGGAATTAACTTTTAGGCAACACAGAGGGTATAGTGGTGTTATTGACAGTGAGTGAGATTGGAGGCCAGTTGGTGACTCTGGGATGAGGGACAAGAATGAGCTCTGTCCAGGGGCGGGCTGGCCAGGGGGCAGAGGGGCATCGATCCCCCCAGGCCGGCCGCCCCCACAGAGGCACACAGGCGGCCGCATCACATGACACGCGATGCGGCCGCATCATTGGAGTTCAGCCCAGGGGGCGCCCAGTCGGCCGAATCACGTGACACGCGGTGCGGCCGCCTGGGCGCCCCTGGGCTGAACTCTGCCAGCCCGCACCTGGCTCTGTTTAGAACATTATTTGCTTTAGCTATCGTTGACATCCATGTTGTGAATGCAGAAAGGCAGTGTTCTTCAACAGATAGTGCAGAAAGAAATAGGTCAGGGAAAACAATGTATATTTGGATGTCCTCAGAGTAGAGGTGGTATTGGAGGGCAAATGACCAAATAAGTACCCCAAGACAAGAGATGTACAATATTAAAGTACACAACTTAGCACTAAAAGGAGCCTTGTGACACCTCAATAGAGAGTGAGTGAGAATGGAAGGGAGAATGTGCCAGAGGTGGGTACACTGCAGGAGCAGTTAGAAAGGTAGGAAGTGACCCAGGAGAGAACTGAGTCTAGATGGACAATGGAGTGAAGGATGTGTAGGAGAAGAGGGTTTAAACAGTGTCCAAAGCAGCAGAGAGTTACAGGGGAATAAGTATTGCAAAAATAAAATATTATTTATTTATAAACACAATTACAGTAATCAAATGAAACAACATGAAAACAAGCTGAAAATACAAGGTCCTAAAAATATAAACACATGTATGTTTGTTTAATCCCATTGGTTAGAAGTGTTGCACGGCAGGTCATGCTGAAACCCATAATGCCTGTCTTCTTTCTCTGTTTAAAATAAAATAGAAAAAGCAATCAACCTTCATCATCATTTATTTATATAGCGCCACTAATTCTGCAGCGCTGTACAGAGAACTTACTCACATCAGTCCCTTCCCCATTGGGGCTTACAGTATAAATTCCCTAACACACACAGACACAAAGACTAGGGCCAATATTGATACTAGCCAATTAACCTACCAGTATGTCTTTGGGGTGTGGGAGGAAACCGGATCACCCGGAGGAAACCCACACAAACACAGGGAGAGCATACAAACTCCTCACAGATAAGGCCATGGTCGGGAATTGAACTCATGATCCAGTACTGTAAGGCAGAAGTGCTAACCACTTAGCCACCGTGCCCATTTTGAAAAAAAATATTAGTTGACTGTGTACTTTGTACATACCTGTACTTTCAAGCAGTAAAAGCTAATATTTGTTGCCTTAACTGTAACACAGGTCCCCAAAAACCTAAAAAGAATAACATTGTTAACTAGATACTCACATGCTGCAAAAGGCAACTCCATTACTAAATATTTTTCAGGTGAGGTCAACATGTCCCAGCTAAGGCTTGATAGTACATAAATGAAAGCCTTTAGTTTGGTCTATTTTAAACAAAACCCTAACAATCAAGCTTCATCATTAATTTTCTAAGGGCTATTGCTATAAAAGTCACATCTGATAATCTCAGCAGGGGCAGAGGCAGCCCTTACAGCACAATTTCAAATTTGCAGATTTCAAAGGTAAACAAGTCCAAACTATATGGTGCCTGCATTTGTATATGTTTCTAAAAATGAAACAGGCCTTTACTTTCCTCACAAAATATTTTTTTAGGATGTAAGAGAATTTAAAAAGTGTGATATAAACCATATTTGAAATCTGTGTTACCTTGCAAATCAGTGTTGAACCTGTAGTGTCCTGCCTCCACAGTTTCTGGAGGGCTGGGGATCTGTTGGATAAACATGCAACAAGAAAAAGTTCAAAAACCACATAAGAATTATATTAATAGATATTAGATTGACAAGCTTAAATTTCCTATGATACATTTTTCTTGATGGAGAACAAGAGAATGTGCGTGTGTGTGCGTTTGTGTGTGTGTGTGTGTGTGTGTGTGTGTGTGTGTGTGTAATTCTTTATTGTTTATCCTTAAACTTTCATTTTTGCAGTAATGCATGTGTTGTGTTGGGAATGTCCATATCCAAATATTTAAACTGTGCATGTCCCTAGGATTTAGGGCTCCAATATTTCTTTGTAGAATTGATATTAATAATGTAATTGATTGATTGTTACATTAATTAAAATTATATTAATTAAATAATTAAATTAAAAGTAAAGCTTTGCTATGAGAGACGTTGATCATCAGTTTTCCTTCTAGTCTATTTCATGCACATACTGTTTCCACTTGCACGTTGGGTTAGTGGTTAGACAATCCACTTTTCATCAGTTGGTTCATGAGTTTGGTTCCTGCTACATTTTGTGGAATATGGCTAATTTGTATGTTGAAAATTGTGTGCAGCTACAACACAGAAAAGCAGCTGTTCAAAATAACTTGATGCAAAGACACAGGAAATATCCACAGATGAAAGCTAAAAAAAACCTAAGTGTCCCCCAAAAAAATGACAATCAATTTGAAAACCATTTATTATTATAATTATTATTATTATAGATGACTGAATTTCCATATCCAAATATTTAAAGTGTATCTCTCTGGAGTTTATATATATTTGCCATGTTTGTGTGGACTTCCTATGTGTCCCTTATGTAAAAGGTCGCTTTTTTTAAGTACGTACAATTTTGCATAAATTAAACTGTTATGCTTTTATATATTACTAGCGTATTGATAGACGTTTTTTTTACAACTATCAGCAACTAACTGTTGACACATCAGCCATTTTACATTATGATTTATTACAATTGTAGTTGTAATTAAAAAGAGGTTTCTTTTAAAAAAATGTACACAATGTTTAATGTTTGATAGAAATATAAAATACATTTTCCCCCCAAGATTTTTTTTTCTTTTTAGGTGAAGTGTATTAAGATGTATGTTGTGCATATTTAGTTGTGAGTGTTTTAATCGAACAATGCTTTTAGAACAATTTAGTGATGTTACTCAGTGCTGCTTTGGAGTAAGTTTAAGCAAGGAGTTAAGATAAAACTGACAGCTTTTCTTAACTATCCGACGGATACGGAGGTAAGGCATACTGGGCTTGATTCATTAAGGATCTTAACTGAAGAAACTTCTTATTTCAGTCTCCTGGACAAAACCATGTTATCAATGCAAGGGGTGCAAAAAAGTATTCTGTTTTGCACATAAGTTAAATACTGACTGTTTTTTCATGTAGCACACAAATATCAACTTTAAATTTCAGTGTACAAATAAGCTATCAAGTATTTGTGTGCTACATGAAAAAACAGTCAGTATTTAAATTATGTGTAAATCAGAATGCTAATTTGCACCCCTTGCATTGTAACATGGTTTTGTCCAGGAGACTGAAATAAGATACCTCTTCATTTAAGATCCTTAATGAATCAGGCCCACTCTTCTTAAGTCAGTACAAATAACGCCTTCTCTTCTTAACTTATTTCTGATCTCCACCCATTCTCCTCCCATTCTCAACCATTTTTTCTTAAGTGGTCAGAAAACTTCTTAATGTGCAGTTAAGAAGGATTTTCAGCTTAACTTAAGAAAATCTTAGCTTAGGCAACGGATTGTCCTTCTTAACTCCCTTTTCTGGGCATGTGCAGAGAATATTTTCGTATTATCCACAAAAAAACAGCAGATCCGATCGCTAATGAATCAGGCCCATCATCATTATCATCATTTATTTATATAGCGCCACTAATTCCGCATGGTACATTGTCGGCCATCTTACCACTGTATGCAGTCATACCGCTCAACCATAATGCTATCTCAAACATATGCAATTCCTATTTATCAAACCTCAATCTACATAGTCACATATCATACAACCTACATTATCAAAACTAGAACACCACATTGTCTTTCTTAATCTAACTTTTGCACAAGCCTTTTCCATCAACACAAAGATTATGCACTCACAAACAGTATAACAGGCTTTACTGTGTAACCAAACACTTCATATGCTTATATAAAAAAAATCCAAAGGAATATTCTGGCACTGCTAGAATAATGTACAAACAATTTGTGAGTGGAAGCTAAAATCGCAGCTGTGAAGGATTGGTGAGATCCTATAATAAATAAATATTAAAAAAAAACATACACAGCGCTGAAGATGGCAAGCACTCTAAGGATGAATTCTTGGAAAAGTTGTGATATATAAAAAATATATTTAATATTGCATCATACTAAACAAATATAAATCATACTTAAATGGTAATATGCGTGATCAGTGCACTGATATACTAAATCACTAAATAAACACATACATAAACCACTGAGATGATTTCAATAAGATAAAATACAAGTAAAAAGGTGAAAATAACCACCATAGAACAAGATAATACAAAAATAGTATCAATTACACAAATAACATGACTGAATGTCTCTGTAACATGGACGGAATCCCACTTCAGTATCAGCTCGTGATTGACGTGCCGCCCCGCCTCCTATGGGCGGTGCTACTATATCTCCTTGTGTCAATAGAATAATTCTAAATGAGAAACCTTCATGAGCAAGTTCTAATACACTCAATTCAAGTAGGTATATACACGTATTCTTTATGAAAAAGAGAAAAACATTTATGTATTATAGATGTGTATACATAAAACCTGTAGGCAGTTCTTAGTGATGGAATGAACGATTTCAAAATAGGTCATGTTATGATCTTTCAAATGTTAAACCATGCCAATTAACCATATGATGAGTCTCCAGTACTCACGCTACCGTGTCATAGTCAAAATGTTGAGCTGTGAATAATAATATCGTGGGCTCGATGTGATCTCCGTTCCTTAAGGTAATGAACCCGCTCCTGTTGTGACGGCTAGATATAATCATAAAGCCGCTCAGAGGAATCCAATACCAAAGGGTTCATAAAGATGTCATGCTATCACACTCGCTGAAGTAGGACTAAGTACAGGTCCATGGAGGGTTATCCATATAAGCCTAAAGCCGTCTTTATGGTGAGCAACCCACTTCTATTGCGATGGCCGGATACCACACTATAGATGGTTGCGAGCTCAATGTAAGTGCTGTAGCGTGAATGTCCCAAGTGAGTACTCACTAAGAAAACCAAATAATTACGATAAACAATGCTCCTTCCTTTTTAACGCGTTTCATCACATGTAATGACTTCTTCAGAGGATAGTTTAGGCAGTGATCACTGTACTTACCATTTAAGTATGGTTTACTTCATATGCTTACTTCCATACCACAGTACTTGCAATACTCCATTCAATCTGCACTGACGGACAATTCCATCCAAACTCAAAACACACAAATTTATTTTTTCATACTAGCTATCCTCTAATATAAGTGGCCTAACAAGCCACTTCTCATACACCTATATTCCATTCAACTTAGTTTCCAGCAGCTGGGAGCTGTGACTTCTCAGGGTGGGAGCAAGCAGCAAAAGAGACCTCCAGTCCTTTGTGTAACATAAGATAATATCTTTCTTTAGGGTCCACAGAAAGTGGCTGACATCATTTGATATGCAAATGTAACCAACTTCTCAGGTTTTCATGCAATCTGCACAAGCCTCTTTCACTAAACTAATTCAACTAATGGCTGACAGTATAAAAGATAATAAATTAGACAATGGAATAACCTTATCACCCCCCCCCACACACACACACACACACACACACACACTGTCAATGCTACTGCTGACTATCAGACACAGATTGCAGCCAGCTCCTCCCTTGCCTCACTGTACAGCTGCAGGAAAATGCATGTGACCTCAGGTTATAAATCATCACTTGACTGAGACACAGATGTGTTGTGGGTGGTTCAGCTTTAAATGGTGTCAGTGGAGTGGCTTTCCCCCACCAAGCTGCTGATTAGCAAAGAAGATAAACAAACAATTGGAGGGCGCTAAAAGACCAATAAAATTAACAATACTGAACCGGACCACATCTTACCAAAAAATGGGATCTGTACCCAAGCAAATATGCAGCAGGAAAGAAAATATCAAGAGCACTGGAACACAACTATGTAATAAAAATATAATATAAACAGACTGTATTAGCTGTACCGGATCATATGATAAAAAGGTAATAAAACTTAAATGATCACAAGGTCATATTAAGTTTCATAACAATGATTTAGATCATTTCACAGCATTGATTCAGATAATACCTAGAGATTGTAATTGCCTAAGATAGGTTTTCATTGATTAGCACGTCTTTTGAATAATAATGAGGAAGGAAATATATAGGTATGGTCTCTCAGTTGTAATTATTGACATAGATATTGAGGATAAAAGGACCCCTTGGATAAAGCAACAATAGTGAACCTGTCTGAACCTGCATGACATGCTGCAACACTCTATGACGTTCAGTTGATATTTAGTCGCCATTTAGTTTGGTTGTGTTTTCTGCAGAGTGCCGGAAAAATGCGAAGTTTAAAAGTAGAACAACGTGTCAATTTGAAATTTTTAGTCAAATTGCACAAAACACCAACAGAATGTTTTTAAATGCTTACTATGGGCTATGGGAATGACTGCCTGTCTTGTGTGCGTGTGTTTGAGTGGCACAAAAGATTTAGCGAGGGACGTGAGAATGTAAAAAATGATGAACGCCCTGGATGACCTTGCACTTCAAGAACCGAAGAAAATGTAGAAAAAAATCAGTCAGATTGTTGTGAAAAAAATGCAGACTGTGTTCGAATAATAGCTGAATCCGTGAACATTGACAAAGACACCGTAGGGAAAATTTTGCGTGAGGATCTTAACATGATGAAAGTTTGTGCAAAAATAGTCCCAAGGGTTCTCACACCAGAGCAAAAAGAACATTGCAAGGAATGCTGTGTTGACATTCTGCAGCAACTTGACACAGATCCAAACCTGTTTCATAAAGTAATCACATGTGATGAGACCTGGATCTTCAAGTACGATCCTGGAACCAAAAGACAGTCAATGCACTGGAAAACACCATCATCACCAAGAATGAAAAAAATCTTGCCAAAGCAAGTCAAAATTCAAAGCAATGCTCATTGTTTTTTCGATATCAAGGATGTAATTTTGGAAGAATGGGTTCCAGAAAGCACAACAGTTAATCATTATTATAAGGAAGTTTTGAAAAAGCTGAGAGAAAGAAATGTTTCACATGAAGAGGAAACACTCTGAAAATCCATGATTGTGTTGCTCATTTGAGCCTTAGTACTATCATACACACACAGGAAACTAAAGTTGAAAATTCATGTGGAGGAAGTTGGTCATTTTTACAGTATCCATATTTAAGATCGGAATTAGAGAATTTATCTATTGTGACTTTCTTCATCTACTTTTTGTACATATCCCTGTTATTTCTGATATCATTATATTGGATATATTGATAAGATATGATCAAGTCCTTTGACAGTAAAAAAGAAGCCCTAGATGTTATCCTCCTTCTGTTTTTAGATTGTTCCACATGCCCATCAGATTTTGCCAAATGCCCAGTATATGTGCAGAGAAAGTCACATAGCGTGGAAGTAGGCTGCTGGGAGCCACATTTTTAGTTGCAAGGAAATGCATACAGCACAATTACCACTGCATTGATTTAGTTTGTTTAAGCTTTTCAAGGAGTTTGGCAACTGCGCTGTGACTAATGGGTGGCCTATTTGGGTGATGTTGATTGAAATTTTTTGCTGTAGCATGTGTGCTTCTCCAGACATCAAGACAATCTCAACATATTCTGATTGTGTTAGTGCCATTGTCATTAATGTCACTACCTACAAAAGAAAACTAAGTTGAAACTCAAGAATGAATAGTTACATGAAAACAGACACCATTGTTTTTCCTATGAAATTCTGCATCAGTTTGATATGTCACGTGACTACCTTCAATTTAAAAAGGTGTCTCCCAACCTATGGACCACCCTGTTTTAGGAGGGTTAGGGTCCTGTCGGACCTCTCGTTGGTATACGCTGGCCAGAAATTTGACCCAGGAAGCCTGTTCTGGGTCTTCAACTGGGTGGATTTGGTTTGTTTGTCTGTCCAGTTATGCATTCAGACGCCCCTGCACCGATTCAGAGGAAACCAACGCAAGCTGGTCCAGTTAGATCGTGGCCATGGTTTAGGGGGTTAGGGACCAACTGTTGGTGTATGCTGACCAGAACATTGACGCAGGGAGCCTTTTCTCTGCCTTCCACTGGATGGATTTGTGTGAAATTTAATATAAAAACAAAAACAACACAGGGGAGCCACCTCATGGGTTTGTTGGTATAGCAGCTAAGCTGCTATTTTTAAAATATTGACAGTTACATCCAATTCATTGATAACTTAATTACTTGAAGATTTAAACCTGGGCACCGTCGTGTACTTCAGATATAGATATATATATATATATATATATATATATATATATATTTACTATATAGCAATGAGGCCTATTTTCCACAACTCTTCTGCAAGGGACAGCTGCATAAAGAGTTAATTCCCACACAGTCTTTCCCATCAAGCACAAACACACAGGTGTACCATATGCATGTTATTGATTTATTGTCTGTGATTGGTTTGCAGTGTGTGGGTGGGGGTTAAAAAACTGTTGGTTATTTTATGTTTGTGACTGATGCTGGAAGAGTTGGCCAGTCAGTAGAGAGCTGGACTGTGTTTTGGCTTAGCATTAGGGTCACCAGGAGTTGTAAGCAAAGTGTATTGCTTGCTGGTGTCATCCTAACAAGAAGTGCCGCCATTTATTGTGGTGAAAACAATAAATGTATCTTTGATTTACAACAAGAAGTGGTCCGTATTGTTGATGTCTGCAGGATGCTCCTCTTACAAGTGAAGTCAGAAAGCATCAGAAGGCTGCGTTATTTGTCCCACCTCTTCTATAGGGAAATAGGTAGAAACCCAGCTAGACTGCAGGAGCGGGCTGCAGACAGGGTCAAACTTTCCCTAGGCCCCTCTTTCAGCACATACACACACACACACACACACACACACACACACACACACACACACACACACACATACAGGTGTTCCACATGGGTGGCATTAATTTGTTGCTTGCTGTAGTTGGTTTGTAGTGCTGGGGTGGATGATAAAAACACTGTTTGTATTTGTGGACAGGGCCACCAATGCCAGTAGGGATGGAACTACTGTTTTGCAGATATAGGGTTGTGGGAGAATTGTGATGTTTTACTGGAAATGTATTCTGTAACCACCAATGAAGCCATCCTGAAAACTGCCAATAAACAGTGAAATGGTTCAGTCAAGCTATGTGAGATTCCAGTGAATGCCATGCTTTATCAAAATATATAGCAATTTTTAGTATTTAATTTAAGCATAAAAACATATCTATATTGAGTCTAATACTCAAACTCATTAATTTGTAAGTGATTTTAAATAGTATTTATTCACTAATTGTACAGCTATTTGCATATATATTTTTCAAAGTAAATATGTTTCTATAAAGGAAGCAACATTTTGTTTGTCAGTGTTGTGCAAGGTTTGTGTGGTTTTAGGTGGTCCCCAAATCACCCCTGGTGGTCTTATTATTCATGTCCCCACAGAACTCTAAAAGAAGATTTGGTGGAGGCACTGCGCAAGTGAAAAAGTAAGTGATACACACCGGAAGAAATTTATAGATACACCCCTTATCTGAAGAAAGCGGTGTTATATGTAAAAATCAATAGGATTGCACTGATTTTTATATCTTGTCCCACAGGATAAAACCTTGTTTTTGCATAAGAGAACAATATAAGACACATAAGTGCACTTAGCCAAAATTCAACAAAGAACTTCCCAATCCAACCACACCCTCTCCTCAGAAGGTGCAAAATTCAGCACCCCCCCAAAAAATACTATCATGTTGACATGTTGATTCATGTCCTTTACTTTAAAATGGGTACATGAAATTACAAAATGTTATATTGGCTGTGGACAGGGGCAGGCTGGTCTGGGGGGCAGGGGGGCATCTGCCCCCCACGCTGGTCCCATAGTGGGCTACCTTAGGCGGGGTCACTGGGCCACCTGCATTTCCTTTTCTTTAAAATAGGCTGCTGAGTTGAGTCTTGCCAAAATTTGTCAGCCCTCTCCTGGCTGTGGACATACAACTTTGCACTTTTCAAAGTATCAGGTGTGACTATGCTTTCTGCTAAATCTAGTCCTTCCAGACTTGTTAACATTCCCCGTTATTGTATTGCATTCCAAAAGGTAATAACACACAAATGCTGCTATGTGGATAATGTGTTTTGTTTTTATGAATACTAGTGAAATAAATATTTGTTGAAGAAAACAAATGATTCAATACCATATGCATTTTTAGTTTTTTTTGTATTGGATTATTTACTACATGGGAATCAATTATTCCTTTGCTTATAACATTATCCATGTATTTTTCATGTCTGCATTTTACTAACACAGCAAAAGGAAGTTTTAAAAAGTAGATCTCCTGGATAAGCCCTTAGAATCATATCAATAATGGCGAGGTATTATTGTAATCTATATTTGTAGCATGCTCATAACCACAGCCTTCACTCTCCATCTGCAATTTGTTTTGTCCCTATATTATTGAAGTTTAAGTGATTTAATTATGACCAAGAGGGCATACAGAGAGCTATGACGCACACACTACTCTGAGCTACATTTAACCAAGACCCATCTCATTATGTAATGGGATTTAAATTAAATGTATAATTGTTTATTTTCCAAACTTGGAAATTAGAGTCCACATAGAAATGGATTGTTAATCACCCTTTGTGGAAAAAGCAGCAGTATGCAGCAGACATAAAGCATGAAGTTACTTACCAGCAGTGTGTCCATAATATAGTTCCATAGGAAATGCAAATGAAAACACTATCAAAGTAATAACCGATAATCAATTAATGCAAGTTAGTTTTAGCACAGTCTACGGTTTGATTTTGTATTTAACTTGCTGTACAAGAAATGCATTACTGACCATACTAAGTAATCCATTGATTATGTGGAAGGAGTATGTTCTGCTCACTTTATTGTTTAAGCTATGAATTATTGTAATTTTTAACTACATATTTTACATTTTTACCTGTTAAAACACAGAGGGACCAATTCAATTATCTGTGAAGTGTTTCTGAACACATTTAGGATATTGAAAGCACCATTGATTTTTGTCCGTACCTCTATGAACAAAGATTATTACCAATAACATCCCATGGAAACACAACATGTAAGGTTCCTACAGGAGAATGTGGCCAATTAAATCTGAGTATTGATTCACATCATAGAGCTGGCTGCGTGATTACATCTTAAGGCCAAATTCCCTTTAAGTTGCTTTTAAAATATAGTAGATCTTTAAAACTTATGAAAACTGTTCTTACTCCTTCATAGCTTAGGGCACATTGAAATATGTGAGATGTTCCTTGTAGAATTTTAGATGCACATGACTTCAATATGTACTAAACTACAAATGCAGTGAATGGTTTTTAGTATAGATCAATGACCTTTGGTAGTCAATTGGAATGTTTTAGTCTGGGGTTGTGTAAGTGGCTGAATACTTTTATACACTCATCCTTTATCTTCCTTTCCTTGCTGTTTGGTACAATTTATTTTATTTGTTTGCTGTCCTCCCATCAAATTTATTGCCTCTGTACTAGTTTTCATATTCATCGTTCTGCTCAATATCTTTGTGTTTTTACCATGTACCATACCTTCCAACTGTCCCAATTTCACAGTCCCATTTTGTAGACCTTAAAAGGGATGAAAGCTCAATTAAGCCTGTACAAGTATTGGAAAACATAGTGTACAGTTCTCTCATTTTTTCCCAATTCATTTTCCTCTACAACATTTCTTTCTTTGCAAATTCCTGGCTTATTTTTTTCCCATTGCAGTCTTGTCTCATGTCTGATAATGCACTAGATAGTCATTGATCTTTTCAGACAACCCAAACTGGTATGGACTTCATAAATCTGGATCATTCCAAGTGTATTCGGTTGCTCAGTGCATGAACTCACAACTATATTCTTCTATGTAACGGCCACCCTGATGAAGGGATCATAGCTGTGACGTGGCAAAATAATTTTTATCAGGATCATCGTGAAGTACTCAAAAATACATCAACACAGGAAAGAGCAGAGTTTTTAGGTTGAGTGTCAAAAGCCTAGGTCTGTAAATCACCCTGTAATAGGGACATAACAATTCCAACCCTTTGTTGCTCAGTGCAAGAGACACAGGTTTTTAACCTAAAGTAAAGCTTACACATATTCCCCCAAAAATTAGAAAAGGCTACAGTCCACAGAGAAGTGGTCTGGGAGATTAAGTTTAGATTCCTCAGAATCAAGGGCAGGTACATGGGGAGACCGGTTATCTTCCAACTGATAATCTTGTACCAATTCCATTAATACCTGTAATTGTATTAGCAGGACCTGAGCTGGACTGGTGTCTGTTTTGTTTTGTGATTAGAAAATATTGAAACCAAGATAATCATGATGTTCACCTTTAAGAACCTCTTTTCCCATAAAACGTATACATGGTCATCATTACTCAGCTGCCCATAGGACTAGGCACAACAGAAGTGTCATATTGGAGACACAATAAACTAGATAATAAACGTTACTCACAGGTGGTTGTCTAAATGCCCAGAATCCAAGGAAATGCTGACTGATTATGTGGTACCCCAAAGCCCTGTTGAACAGCACCGAGGAGTGCATAAATGCTTTTAAAATGCAGGGCTACAAGGGGTTAATTGTGCTCCTGAAAACTTGTGTGCAGGAGTGATTGACAGGAGGAGGATGAAGGCCCTGATTGGCTGGGGGAGTAACAGGAAGAGGTTGTGCAGGAAGGGAGAGAGAGAGAGCAGCATGGTAGAAGGAACAAGGGGGAGGATGTGCAGCCGAGCAGAGAGAAGATAAGCTGCTGCCAGAACTGTGACATTGCCAGCAAAGCGGACGGAGAACAGCTGGGGACACGCAGTGGGGCGCCAAAGACAGTATTCACTAACTACAGAACTCTTTTCAAGGTAAAACCTCAGCCTGCAGTGTATTACGCACACACCCCAGTGTCAGAGGGAAGAGTGATGAGAGAATCTATCCAAAACTGACATTGCATTCTTGTACAAGGAAGGATTGTGAGAGCTTTTCCCCCAGATCATACCTATACACAGGCTGCAGGGAACAATTAAGACGGTCGTTTCAGCTATATCCTGTGTGTGTGTGTGTGCTGATATCTGGACATTATACCCTGCCGCAGAGCACATGTGCTGATATTCATTGACTGTTGAGAGAACAGCGCCATCTTGTGGCTGAAATGAGCAACAGCCCTGCTTTCTACTATAATACTTAACCTTTGATGGAAACCTCTGCAGGACATTGGAACACTACCCAAATTCCTGTGCACAGCTCAGCCCAGGACTGAGTGTAAAATATGGTAACGTTACCGGAGATAATATTGGTGCACCAAATGTTTTAGATGATGTTAATGTTATGTGATTTACCTAAGAATTGATTTATTAATATTGAAGGTGTGACATTCAGTGTTAGTGGTACCGCTGCAATTCAAGTTAACTCAGCAGTAGTTGCTAAAAGTGGGGCGCATGACCCATAGGGAATAGCACGGTACCCCAAACACCTGAATAAGAAGTAGCCCTCTAGTGGGCGCGGTAGTGACCGTAAGAGTCTTGATGGGTTATTATTGATGGTTATTGCATCATCACCAATCAGATATTGTTAACGTGAAAGTAGTAACTGTGATTACCAGTGTGCCTTATTAGACAATGTGTATTGAAGATGTTATCGTTATTCTGCCTTATACTCACCAGGTGTATGTTATATGTTAAATGCTATTGTGCTCTATGCTGATCAGACGCATTATTTTGTCATTACTATTGAGCTGAAGGGGTCAGTGGCGCGGTGGCTTGCCAAAACTATCCTTACCGCATTCTCAATAAAATCAAGTTGTTTGACCAATCTTTGTCCCTTTCATTGAAGTATTTATCTCCTGACCACCGGATATCCAAAAGAGAAAAGAACCTGACTCGTGTCTGGAGGACAAGGTAAGGGAAGGATTCCCATCAGTAGCCGACCACCACAATTATAATGGTCCGACAGAGGGTAACAGCCAGTGGTAGATCCAAGCACAATATAAGAGGTAAGTGGCAGGCAGGTAACTTAGTAAGGTCCAAGAACAGTGTCACTGAAAAGAGGCAGATATATAGCATAGTTAGGTCCAAGAACCAGGTCATTGGAAGTGAACATTCAATACACAGCAAGAAACAGGATCCAGGAACAGATCCTAGAACGAGCAATGATAACTGTGAGAGGCAGACTCATAGCGTCACTGCACAGGTGCACTAATTTTTTGGCTGAACGATGATGTTAATTGTCACATTGCTGGAATGTCAAAAGTGCAGCACACAGAGATACCTCAGATGGAATTATGTTACTGTACTAATAATTCTGAATCACAGAGGCCAGGACACAAGTCCTGTCAGGTCCTGAACCTGAATATGGCTCTATGTCAGCAGGAACAAACCCAGTACTCCGCAAAGCTATGTTTTGCAAACAGTTGCTTATTACATCACCTTTCACTTACTTCATTTTCATTGTTTTCCCTTGTAACTCTTCATTACCTGTTCTCTACTGTACTATCAATCAGTTTCACCGATATACATTTGCAGACTATTCTTATTCAATCTCCTATTGACCAGTCTTCTGGCCTGCACAGCTCCTTTTCCTTGCACTGTTTGCTACTACTGTTTAGTGTAGCCAATTCATTAAATTTTCTCTCTGACTTACATGAACACATACTGTTTGCTTTAGCTAATCTCCCTGCACACCTACTGTCCCTTAAACCCTTGCAGTCTTGACATAGTACAGCATATTATTATTTGTCTTGTTCTTACATGCACAAAATTTTCATCCTCAATTATGCATACAGTGTCATACATCACCATCTTGCCTTTCCTGCAGCACTTTAGATTATTTTTGGTTTAAACCATAAACAGGTTTTGTACAGTTCATTTTCAATACATTTACTTTTCATAGTAGCTTATCCATTATTGCTTTAAATTCAGTTATAACACTGCACCAGTGTTTTAGTCCATTTATCTGTCTGATATTGATCTGTGGGCTTTAAAATACACCTTCTCATTACTTAACTTACTGTATTCTACTTCACTAGTCATAATCTGCTATGCTAAACAGTTTGCTCTAACAGCTGTAATAACTGTGTGAGATGTTGGACTCACACTGATACTCTTACGTTACCCTGCTGTAGTATCTTGTTGATCACCACCCATCTAGCACCCATGAAAACACCAATCCGAAACTAGAAAGAAGATCAGACATGTCACCTGAAGGCAAGAGTACTCACAGAAGAATGATAAGGTGTGCAAGGGGACGGTGTTAGTATAGACATTTCTCTATACCCTTCTCACTGTTTCCTCGAGTTTCTTTGGGCCTGACCACAGGACTGTGACCACTCGGAACAATGAAGAATCCTACTCAAGTATTCTAATCACCACTGTACTGACTGAGGAAGATCGACATAGAAATGTGATACTCACCAGCACTCACTGTCTCCTCCTGACACTCTTCCACGCTCTGTCTATCAGGGCCTATTAGATTGGGGCAATATGGAGAGAACCCCTTCCACAACTCTATCTTCAGGCTGGTATGTACCACCTACATCTATACTATCTGTAACACAACAGTCAGTCTCTGATCCTATCAACAGTCTATGTGACCAGGTACTACACAACATATAACTCGCTAGTACTGGGTGTCATGCATTATCCTAACTATCCCTCACCATGCAAAAACACCAATACAGGATATGTGGAGAAGAAAGGGTAAACAAGGAGCCTACCTTTAATGAGGGATTGACTCCTGGCCCCTGTAGGGAAAATTCTGGGGTAAGCTATTAGCTTTTTATTACCATTTCCTACCATTGAACCACCTCAATAACAGTCCCGGGACTTACAGGAAAGGCTATTTCTCCACTTATTAGGAAGTGATCACTTCAGGGACCAGTCTGCACAGCATGACATTAAGTGGGGGAACTCACCTGAAACAGTCAGTGGCTACTGCTGAAACTCAGTCAAGCCACTCTACACTACCTGGGACACACAGCACTGAAGTGGAACCACCAACCTTAGTTTCTGGAACTCAAATCCATGCACCCCAGATTGGAACCACCTTCCTGGACTGCCTAAACTAAAACCAGGGCTTTGCTGAACTGCCAACTTGGTGGCCCTGTCACCTACTCACCGTGTGCAGTGAACACTTCAGGGCGATAGAACAGGAACTTGACTTCAGATAAAGGGAAGCAATTACAGGAATCCGATTAACTCTATTCACCCCAGTAAAGTGACCACCACAAAAATGATCACTTCCTACACTCCTGGGGAGCACACTGGTCCTGGTCCTTTATCAGTGGAAAACCTCTACTGATGCTATTACCCAAAACCTGACTAGAATCACAGCCTAATTCCTATCTCACTTTGGGACCACAGGCTTTCATCCTGTATCTAACTTTGCCTCAGGCTGCTACCTGGTGCCTCAGATATATATATATTTTTTTAAATAAATTTGTATTCACTTTTTTCCAAGAAGAAACGGTACAGCATGTGCTAAGATAATACAACTCATAACAGTGTTAACATCAAGAGTTTGTAATACAGATTGGATATGGGACTCGAAGCCACTACAGCAGGAATGATCATCGAGAATAGTAACATATGAGTAGATGAGAATCACAAGTATACTAGTTATGAGATATCTAGAGTACCATAAAGGGGAGACGGGAAGGGGGAGAGGAAGAGGAAAAATCAGAAGTTGAAAACAGAGAGAAGGAGGATAGTGGGGAGGGGAGGAGGGTTTGTTAGTAGGGGAAGAGACAGAGAAGAAGGAAGGGAAAACAGGTCCAAGTGAGACTGGTCCCAGTGAGATTTCACTGGGAAAACAGGTCCCAGTGACATCTATGCCATGTGGAAAGAAATTTGTTAGGACGATCATTAGCTACACTAGTCATGTGCTCTAGGTTATATATATACCAAACACTCTGAATTAGTTCAGAAATAGCGGGGCTCTCTGGTTGTTTCTATTTCCTGGCTATTAAGCATCTGGCTGCGGTTATAATATGGCCCGGGAGAATCCACATTATTTTGTGGATGTCAGGAGGTAGTCGGGGGAGAAGAAAGTAAGATAGATGGAATGGGGATCTTAGATTAGTTATTTTATAAATAAGGTCAGCTACCTTCTTCCAGAAAGGGATGATTTTTGGGCAGCTCCACCAAATATGGGAGAGGGAGCCTCGGTGACCACAGTTGCGCCAGCAGAGGTCAGACGTTGTTGGATAGATTGCTTTCAGTTTGGATGGGACTAAATACCAGCGGAATAAGTGTTTGTAAGAATTTTCTTTTATCTGTGTACAGATAGAGGATTTGGCCACAGCCTCACGAATCTCAGTCCATTCCTCAGGGTCCAAAGTCTCAGCCATCTCCTCCTCCCAGCAGAGCTCATGAGCCTCTTTGCCAGGTAAATTGTGACTCATTAGTAGAGAATAGAAAGTGGATATTAAGCCTTTTGTTTTTACAGAAGGTTTCTAGGGAGGAGGGATAGTGAGGAACACGAGGGTCTATTATGGGGGAGAAAATGTGCCGAATTTGTAGGTATTGGTAAAACACGGAGGTCGAGAGGTGAAAGCGCTCACGCAGATCAGCAAAGGTCGGGAAAAATCCCATTGGGACTATATCGGAACAAACAAAATATTCCATTTTGTCCATTGGGAAAAAGATTTTGGATTGACACCTGGAGGGAAAGAGGGGTTATGCCACAGTGGGAACATCTGCTTGGGATAAGCCAAAAGTTTGAAAGTGCGGGTGTAATATTTCCATATTTCTAAAGAGAAGCAAACTGTTGGGGGGAGAGCGTGCAGAGGGGGAAGATGTTTAGGGTCTAGCCAGAATAAGATACTAAGGGATAGCATCTGAAGAAGGTCCACCTTCGTGTCAACCCAAAGCCTGGTCTGAGGAAGAGAATGAGAGCGGATCGCTTGGGTGAGGTGAGACGCCAAATAGTATTTATGGAGGCAGGGAAGCCCCAATCCACCATTACGAGCATGACGAAAGAGAACTTTGAGGTGAACTCTTGGACGACAGCCGGACCATACAAATTGTGAGATACTTGCCTGCAGATCTTTAAGGAAAAGTGATGGGACACGTACAGGTAGGGTCTGGAAGAGGTAAAGAATCCTTGGCAGAATATTCATCTTAACTGAGGCCACTCTACCAATCCAAGAAATATACTTCGGGGACCAGAATTTGAGATCTCGCCTCAGGGCGACTACTAGTGGGGGAAAGTTGCCAGTAAAAAGAAGATCATAGGTTTTGGTGAGATTGACTCCTAAATATTTAATGTGATGTGGCTGCCAGTGAAATTTGAAGGTGTCTTGTACGTGTGTTTGAGTGTTTGAAGGAAGATTAAGGGCAAGGGCCTCAGTCTTATCGGAGTTGATTTTAAAGTTTGAAAGAAGACCCTACTCGCTAATTTTAGCTAAAACAGATGAGACAGAGACATGGGGGTTTGTATGGGTTAGAAGCACATCGTCTGCGTACAGGGCTAATTTTGCCGAGCTTAAACCTGTGGATATACCAGAGATATTAGGGTTGAGGCAAATTCTGGATGCGAGAGGTTCCATCAGTAGGGCAAAGAGGAGGGGAGATCCCTGTCTGGTGCCATTCCGCATTGAGAACGCCGCTGAAGCACATCCATTGGCCAGAACCATTGCTGAGGGGTTGAAATAGAGGGAGGCAATTCCATTAAGAAAGGGGCCTTGTATGTTCGCTGCTTTGAGGACCTCGCGCATGAAGGGCCATGAGACCCGGTCGAAGGCTTTTTCAGCGTCAGCACCAGAGCCGGAGTTTTAAGCCTATTTGAAGCATGGATCAAGTTGATGATTTCCCTAGTATTATCGGCTGCTTGGCAATTGGGGATGAACCCCACCTGGTCAGGGTGGACCAAGGAGGGGATCACATCGGTCAAAATCTTAGCAAAAAGCTTTAGGTCTATATTTAGTAATAATATTGGTCGATAACTTGTACAAAGACTAGGATCCTTTCCCTCCTTTGGGATGACCACTATGTTAGCTCTGGTAGTGGCGCAGTCAAACTTCCGACCCTTAAGAGTTAAAGAGATCTAGAAGCATGGGTGAGAGGACAGGGAGCAACTTTTTGTAATATATGGCCGTGAGACCGTCCGGGCCCGGGGCGGACACATTTCTCAGGGATTTAACTGTACATTTCAATTCGTCAGCAAATATATCCTGACTAAATGAAGAAGATTGCGACTCACTAAGCGCGGGGAGATGACATGTATTTAACAATGTTTTGATTCGAAGTCTGAGGTCTTTGGAGTAGAATTCCTGGAAACGGTTAGCTATCTTCTGTGGGTCAAATATCTTACTGGCGGAGGCATCTTGAATATGAATAATTCTGTTGCGGGTCCGTTTGGCGCGTAAACTATGAGCCAAGAGAGCCTCTTGTTCCTTTCTCGTAGAATCTTTGGCGGAGCCATTTCAGCGTGTTGGCCGCTTTATTAGACAAAAGTTGTTGTAGCTGAGATTTTACAGTCAGGATTCTGAGATAAGTTTTGCGTTTTGGGTAATGTTAATGCTTCTTGGTGAGAGAAACAAGCTCAGATTCGAGATCCTGGATGCGTGCTATATGGATTTTTTTCTGGGCGGATGACATGCTAATTAAGAGGCCTCGGATAGTGGCTTTATGAGCCTCCCAGAGGAAAGAGTGCGAGATATCTGGGGAGGAGTTGAGGTTCTTGAACTCCTCAATTGCCTGCGACGCTTTCTGTAAGTTTCTGGTTTGGAGACGACGGGTCATGCATGCGCCAGGATCGATGGGGGCGGACTGAGGGAAGGATATCAACATTAGGAGAAACCGCCATATGGTCCGACCAGGCAACTGGAATTATATCCGAAGAGCGCAAGGAAGGAGTGGAGGATTTATCCGTGAAAATCATGTCTATGCATGTATGGACGTAAAAGTGTATGCACGAGCAGAAGAGTTCAGGACTTGCCAAGAGTCATAAAGATCATACAGCTTGATTAGGGAGCAAAGGTGACGAGAGTTTCTAGAGGACCGCAGAGAGGGGGGAGACGACAGAGAGTGGTCTAGCTTGGCATGCAACGTGACATTAAAGTCCCCACCCAAAATGACGTGTCCCTTAGCTGACTGAGAAAGTTTAGCGAAGAAATCTGAAAAGAAGGATCCCTGACCCACATTAGGAGCATAAAGAGTTGCTATGGTTATAGGCGTTTGGGAAATAGAGCCAATCTGCCTTGGTCATCTGTTATTGTGGAATGTACAGTTAATGGAACTGACTGGTGGACTAGGATAGCAGTACCACTAGTTTTGCGAGAAGAGGTGGACTAGAAAGCATGCGGGAAGGTTCTATTCGTGAGGCTTGGGTGCAAGTGTGTGAAATGTGTTTCCTGCAAGAGGACTATGTGAGCCTAAAGGCGATTTAACTCTTGAAGCGCCATGGTGCGTTTCTGTGGGGCATTCAAACCGTTAACGCTTAGAGATATTATCTTGATAGTCATGGTAGGTGTGGAAAAATAAAGCTTAATGAGACGAGTCTGAAAACTAGGCAAAGAGGGAAAAGCAGAAGAGGTGTTAGTATGAAAGGGGTGGGAGGGATAGGGAAGGGACCGGATATGGGGGTCCCAGGCTCCGATTTAGAACAATGTGGATGACACATCCTGTGTGTCAGAGGGGTTCGTGGGGGTCATGACTGGCAGACAGAATGACAGTTCGGAACGAGTGCAAACTAACAAAATTGTTAAGTTAGGAGGGGGGAGAGCATAGTAAACCTTGGGGAAGAGATCGTAATCCGAGAGGGCATTTTGAGGGAGATGCCATGTCCAGGAGGAGGTCCCAGACCTAAATCCCGAAACTCCGTCCGGACAATGACATATCATTTGAACTAGTATGAAAACATATCAACCCCTCCTCCTTCACACCCTCCAGTCTTTCGACCTCTCCGGTCCAGTCCTGTCCTGGTTCACCTCTTACCTTACTCACCGTTCCTTCTCTGTCACCACCTCTGGGTCTCTCTCCCCCTCATCCACCCTTCCAGTCGGGGTCCCTCAGGGCTCTGCTCTGGGACCCTTACTCTTCTCTCTATACACCTCCTCCCTGGGTGAACTCATCAGCTCCTTCGGCTTCAGCTACCACTTTTACGCTGACGACACTCAACTTTACCTCTCCTCTCCTGATCTCTCTCCCTCCCTCCTCTCTAGGGTGTCCGCCTGCCTCTCTGCCATCTCCTCCTGGATGTCCTCTCGATTCCTCAAACTTAACCTTGCCAAAACTGAGCTCATAGTTTTTCCTCCCTCTCATACCCCATCCCCTTCTGACCTTTCCATCACTGTCGACAACACCTCTATCTCCCCTGTCCCCCAACTTCGCTGCCTTGGTGTCATCCTCGACTCCTCTCTCTACTTTGGCCCCCACATCCTCTCTATTGCTAAATCCTGCCGCTTCCAGCTGCGCAACATCGCTCGCATCCGGCCCTTCCTCTCCCAAGATGCCACCAAATGCCTTATCCACTCTCTGATCATCTCCCGCCTGGACTACTGCAACCTCCTCCTCACTGGCCTCCCCCACTCTCATCTCGATCCCCTTTGATCCATCCTTAATGCTGCAGCTAGGCTTATTTTCCTCTCTCGCCGCTCCTCTTTTGTCTCCCCCCTCTACCTAGCCCTTCACTGGCTCCCATTCCCATTCAGAATCCTCTTTAAGCTCCTCACACTCACCTACAAGGCCCTCGCCAACTCCACTGCGCCCTACATCTCCACCCTCCTCTCTATTTATGCTCCATCCCGCCCTCTCCGTTCTGCCTCTGACCGTCACCTCTCTTCCCCCCTTATAACCTCCTCCCACGCGCGTATCCAAGACTTCGCCCGCGCTGCCCCCCTCCACTGGAACAAGCTCCCTCCCTCCATCAGAACTTCCCCTAATCTGTCCAGTTTCAAACGGGCCCTAAAAACCCACCTTTTTCTTAAAGCCTTTCTGTCTCCCACTTAACTTCCTACCTTATCTTCTGCCTCCGTCCCCCTACTCTCCCTCTCTCCCCTGCGTCTCTCTGTCTGTCCACCCCTCCCCTTAGATTGTACGCTCCTCTGAGCAGGGCCATCTCTCCTCCTGTTTCCACCACTTCTAACTCTGCTCTCCAGCTACTTAGCCCTCCTCCTCGAGGGTCCTCCACTCCACGTCCACTCTCACTCCCTCCTCCCCCCTGGGGGTCTCCCTGTCTTCCGCGCCCTCCTTCTTGGGCCCCGTCTTTTGCGGATCCTCCCTCCCCCTTCCCCGCCCTCTCTAGCTGTGCATTGAGCTTACTGAGTTGCTGTGTTTACTGTACTGTGCTGTCTCCCATTGTATTGTAATTTTGTTTGTCTCTGTACGGCGCTGTGGATGCCTTGTGGCGCCTTATAAATATTTATTAATAATAATAATAATAATAATAATAATAATAATATCAGATATAATATAGTATGGGGGAACATCCAGAGAAGTGGGCAACATAACAAAATAGATTAAAGACTATGTACAAGTGGGGGGGGGGGGGGTCTCCCGCCAGGCTAGGAGAAAATGGAGTGTGTGTATGTTTTAAAGGTCAAGGGTCTATATAGGGTTGAAATCTGAAAACAGGGTGGACACCGTGATAGTAACATGTTTTAAGCCACCGGTATCTAAAAGGAGAACTAACAACTCCTCTAGAGAAGTATACATCTCTAATGGCAGTTATTGGATAACAATAACCTATCTAGCATAACCTTATCAAAATAGTGTAAATTAGGGAGGACTCAATATGTACACATAATCTCCAGGTAACACTATTGTGGAGAGCCATTAAACAGAAATGTTACAATAGCCTGAACATAACATGAAACCTCCAACATGAGTTATTAGGAACAGTAATACCAGTGTGCGCTATCTAGCAGAGTCCTCTAAGTTGAGAATATAGAACTGAGAGTAAGTCTGCTAAACCATGCAAAAACCCCATCCAATGGCGCGAGCAATGCAGCCAAACAGAACATAGGCTAAATACAAATAACGTTGGACTTCCGTCAGGATAGGAGAAAACTGGCTGCTCTGTTTTTTTTTTTAGATCTATAAAGCTCCCCGTAAACTAGGGGAATACAGCCACAGCAGTGTATTCAGATATCAGAGACGGATGCGTTGGAAATTAACACGCATTGTAAAGAAACTTATGCAACTATAGGCCAGTGAAGGGTACTACAGCCTGGGTATAGAAATGGTACACCCAGTTGCAGGGACCAAAGAAGCCCCATATATTTATCAGGGACTTTGAGACTTGGAGCGTATCTCCGGGCAAACAACATAATCTCTGAGATAAGAAGAAAAAACATAACCTTGTCAAAGTAGTGTAAATTGGGGGGGACCCAGCCGAAGTGCTTAGGTGATTCCCAGAGTACACCACCCTGTCGAATCATTAAGTGAGGAAATAACAACTGTCTGGAAATGACATGAAACATCAAACAAATATTAATAAAAACAGAAGAGGGGGAGGGAAAAACACACAACCGAAACATATTGGTAGCGAGCAGAAGCTCGACAAGGAGACCCAATAGCAGATTAGGCTGTAGACCAAGAAGGTGAGGGAGCTCTTCGCAGGGTAGGAGAGCTGTTTGCAGGAAGTGTTGGAGCGGTCATCGGGATGCCAACTTATCCAGCAATAAGAGGCCTTCTTATGGAAGGAGCCGTTGTGGGTAACTTGAAGAGAAAAGGGAAAGCCCCAACGATATCGAATGCGATGGTTTCTGAGGGCTGTCATAATGGTGATCAGGTTGTAGCGTTTCCTTAGAGTTGAAGGGGCTAAGTCCTGAAAAATCTGAATATTGTGACCAGAGTAAGAAACAGCTGGAGTATTGCGTGTCGCAGCTATAAATTGTGTAATAATGGAATCTCATCACCAGGTCTCTGGGTGGTTGGTCCGCAGGAGGTTTGGCACGCAGAGCTCTGTGGGCATTGTCAAGTAGAAAGCCAGGAGAAGGAGTGTCAGGAAGGCATTGGCGGAGAAGGACGTCTAAATATTTAGGTAGAACATAAGTATCAATAAGCTCCGGAATATTCTTCAGATGGACATTGTTACGTCTTGTGCGATTTTCCACGTCTTCATTATGGTTTTGCATATCTGAGAGAGATTGGTGTATATCTGAGAGTTGTTGGTCAACATATACCTCATCATCCACTTTGCGTTCTAAAGAGTCCGTGCGGTTACCAAGGGCAAGAACCTCAGCTTTAATGTCCTGAATGATCGCCCTCATCTCAGTTTGTATTTTGGTTTGAATTATTTTCAACAGCTCTGGAGTGGAGCAAATTACATTTGAGGGTTGGGATTCCTCATGTTCTGAGACCAGCGATGTAGCCGCTTCCAGGGTGGCGGAACTCGCTTGTGTGTGCGATTAAACATGGCCGGCTGGACAGCTCTTTTCGGTTTTTGAGACAACACAATTGTAGAACAAAATGCCCAAATCGATATGGTAGCATAAGATCCCCAAGGTTCAAGGGAGGAGTCTAATTATTCTATAATAAGAGGTTTGTTTTTTTTGCAGGAAGAATATGAGAGCACTGGGATTCTGCGTTATCTTGTATAAAGAAAGTAGCAGTATAGTGTTATATACACAACAACTTGCTGGTGTTCAGAAAAATAGAATTATGAACGGTTTAGCCGCCAGATATCAGTATAGTAGTGGGCAGCACATTGACCTAGTGGTTAGCACTTCTGCCTCACAGTGCTGGGGTCATGAGTTCAATTCCCGACCATGGCCTTATCTGTGTGGAGTTTGTATGTTCTCCCCATGTTTGTGTGGGTTTCCTCCTATCAAAATTTACCCTAGTCTCTCTCTGTCTGTCCATCTGTGTGTGTATATTGAGGAATTTAGACTGTAAGCTCCAATGGGGCAGGGACTGATGTGAATGAGTTCTCTGTACAGCGCTGCGGAATCAGTGGCGCTATATAAATAAATGGTGATGATTATGATGATGATAGTATCGAGCAGGTATTGCAGAGGATCTGATATATAATTTAGTCAGAAGATGGCAGCAGCTTCTCGAGAATTGTAGTAATTCTATAATGAGGGAAGATATGGTTGCTATTTCTTTATACTTTAGTGAAGCAACTCCACTATTCTGGTGAGACAGGAGCGTTATCCTTGATTTGTAGGCTAATGTGAACGGATGCAGGATTTTGTGGGAGGTATTGATCTTATGCAGCTCACCTGTAGTCTTCGTGAGAAACAGTGTGTGTCTTCAGGGTTAAATTTTCAGTAGGCTCACTCTGCCCCGGCGTCCATATAGTCGCTGCAGCGTTTGTCCACCAAGTGGGTCACAGAGTCTTCGGGAGTTGCGGCGCCCATACAAGGCAAGTCTTGGCCACAACAGCAGCAGTCCGAACAATCAGCGGCGCCGATGGAGGATCCCCACTGGGTGGAGGCGGAGGGCTACACTCACGGGTCCACACCCAGCCGCTGGGCAAAAATTAGCCCTTTCCGGCTGGCCGACAGGCGGAGTAGAACCGCGAGCCACTCGAAGGAACAGTATGTCCCGATAGATGAGCGCCAACAATCCAGGTGGTAGTGTGAAGTCTCGGTACCCAGGGGCTGTGTCCTGTCACGGGCGGGCACGTGGAGTGGTAGGCCACAGGCACAGTACCCAGGTGTACGCTGGAGCCACGGGGTAGAAAGGCTTAATCTTGTGCCTCAGTGTTGGGGAATCTGATGCCGCCCAGAGATGTTCAGATGGGGCACTCAGGGGTTCGATGCTGACTGAATTTATGGGGACAAGAGCTGGAGCTCAGTTCCACGCGTTCGATATCAATGGCTGCCAGGCCACGCCCCCTGGTGCCTCAAATATTTAATCATGGCACTTGGTGTCTCAGGCCTTTAAGCCTGCTAATTGAGGGCTCAGGCTTTAAGCCTGCTAATTGAGGGCTCAGACCTTTAATCCAGTTACTGGATGGCTCAGGCCTTATTTCTCTTGTGCTCTTGTGTCAGGGGCCTTTTGCCCACCTCTGGTAGAGGGGACAGAAGAGTGGGTGTAGGCCCGGGAGAGATTGTACCCACATGGGCCCTACCTTATTCTGGGTGTCTTCTGAATGCTCCTTCACTATTCCCCACAATGCTGTCGTCATTAATGGCCAGCTGCCAGATTCTTCTCTTCTACGGATCTTCTCTTGATGTTGGCGGTCTCAGATGTCTGCTGCTTCTGGCAGAGAATCCTTCAGCCCTGACAATAACTCTCTACCGCCGATATTTTTCATGGTGTCCTCTGGCTTCTTCTTCTTTTGCATGGCGTCTGCCCTATTCTTCTGTTGCACGGTGTGTTCTGGCTTCTTCCTTTGTTGGTGCCGGACATCCCATGACATACTCTCTCACTCTTTCTGCTCCACCAGTGAACTGCCAAGATGGTGGTGTGCGGTGGCTTAACTAGCACAATCACAATGATGTGTGGTGATGCGGCGTCAAAAATTCAAATGGACGTGTGACGTGCACTGATTGGCTCATCCACCCGATCAACATGGAAACAGCAGCGAATCGCTCCGGATTCGCTGCTGACTTCAGGGAGCTAGAAATATGCCAGAGGGACTCACCAGGCTGCGAGCACCGAGCTGAGTCCCTCACACATCTTCCTATAATTACTGACTTCCATTTGTTACTTTCTGTTATTTTAAACAACTACTGTCTTATAACTAGTATAATTAAAAAAAGAAAACATGAAAGAGAAAATCATGGTTTTTTTAGAGATGCTCAGGCTCGGTTCCCCGAGAACCGAAAACACCCAAACTTAGCAGATCCGAGTACCGAGCTGGCTCGCACGCCCTCAAAATTGAAAACAAGGTAAAACGTCAACGTTACGCTGTCGGATCTCGCAAGTTTTGAATTCTAGAAGTACCGACCTCCACGGCGATCCAGCATCATTTCACAGAGGGACACAGAAGGGGTAGCACAGTTCTTGGCAGTCTCTAGTGCAGTTGGGCTGATCATATGTAGAAAGGAAAGAGGAGGGGTAGCAATGTTCTTCAAAGTCTCCCGTGACATTCAGGAGAGCTCCATTGCTCCATTGCTAATTGTCATTGCTGAAATAGAAATAATAGGCCAGGCAGGCTTGGTCTAAAATCTGCAGTCACATTGTACTGTGTTAAATAGGTAACGCACAAATAGCAGAGCTCCTTTGCTCCACTGCTAATTGTCATTGCTGAAATAGAAATAGGGCTGGCAGGCTGGGTTGGGTAACTGTAAACGATGACCGCAAATCCGACAATGAGGACACCTACAAATAAAAAACGAATTTAGTAAAAAACGATTTAAATATAAGCAGACTTACCTGAAAACCGACTATGCAGATCACCGATGGGAGCAGCATGCTGGCTGCATCTTATTCCAAATGGACAGCTCTTTGGCAGTACACTCTGGTGTCATCCCGACTTCTATGAATGTTAATTTAAAGCGGCAATGTTTAAACACTTAACCTGCGGGGTCCCGACATTCACTTGCCATTTTTTAAAAAGTTCTGTACCAGCAAGTTGATTGTGTGAGCAAAACAGGGAATGTAGTGAAATTCCCACCGTTGTAATGCTCTAACAATATTGGTGGCGTTATCAGAAATCACATATCCTCAGGAGAGTCCAAGCAGGATAAGCCATGTTGCAATGACATCCCTTAGTTTTTCAAACAGGTTGTCAGCGGTATTACCTCTGACCTGCGCCTTGTCTCGTCTCTGACAACCACCTCTCTCGCCTTTAAGACTTCGCCCTTGCTGCATCCCACTTATGGAATTCCTTATCACGCTCAATCAGACTTTCCCACAGCCTTCAAATCTTTAGATGCTCTTTGAAAACCCATCTCTTTTTTAGAGGTGACCTTATCCTTGATAACAATATTCACACAAATGCACCCTCACAACTATCCAAACTCCACTTTGAACCACACTCGCTACTCTTGTTTCAGCTGTGCCCTCTTCCCTTTAGAATGTAAGCTCTCTAATGAGCAGGGTCCTCCATATCCTTAGTTTTCATGTCTCCATTCATTTTGTCTGCCTTGTCTGTTCTTGTTTTACGCATGTCTTGTTTTATGTATGTCTTTGTGTTCCTTACTGTGAAGCACTGTGGTGCCTTACAAATCTACAATAATAATAATAATAGTAATAATAATAATCATAATAATAATAATAATAATAATAATAATAATTATATGCCTCTTAGTGAAGTAGATGATTCACAGAGCAGCCTGCCTCTGAAAAATGTGACTTTTTTGGGTACATGTTCCTGCTGTCCCTGCTGGTGAAGGCGAATCACCAACTCCGTGGGCTGTCACAATCATAAAATCTTTAGTTCACCCAGTTCTGCTTGTCCACATATGCCTTTAGAATGTAAGCTCTCTAGTCAGCAGGGTGCTCCATACCCTTTGTTTTCATGTCTCCTTTCATTTTGTCTGTTCTTGTTTTACGTATGTCCTGTTTTATGTATGTCCTCCTCTTCCCTTCTGTACGGTGCTGTGGAGCACTGTGGGGCCTTACAAATCTACGATCATAATAATAATATGCCTCTTAGCAGATGATACAGAGAGTAGCCTGCCTCTGAAAAATGTAACGTTCTTGGGTGCATGCTGCTGCTGTCCCTGCTGGTGAAGGCGAATCACCAACCCAGTGGGCTGTCACAATCATATAATCTTTAGTTTGCCCAGTTCCGCTTGTTCAGATATCTGTGGTTAAGTGTAAGTGGGTAGAATCACATTTTGTAGCCCAATAAATACATTTTTATCAATCTTCTGGTAGAGGTGAGGAATAGCTTTTGTAGTAAAATGGTGTTGTGATGGAATTTGGTAACGGGGACAGAAGACCTCAAGTAACTGTCTAAATCCAGCTGCATTAATAGTGGAGATCCAACACTAGCACAGTCGCCATGGCGTCTGTGATCCGCGTTGCGACTGGGTGACAGCTTTCATACTTGCTTACTCTTGCAAAGGATTGTTTAACATTCAATTGTTGCAAACTATTAGTAGTCTTCTACTTGGTCTGTTTCTGGGTTGAGGATCCACCCCCAGCAGCCGGAGCAGCAGCAGTGGGCCTAACGCTCAAGGTTTTTTCTGAGGAGTCCTGGATAGGGGTAGAGTCATCTCGACTTAGAAACTTGGATGCAGTACTAACTCTGATTACTTGTGAGGATATTGATATTGAAGGTGTTGGGGGTGTAGATTGCAATTTGCTGGGATCTAGCTGAGAGAAGGGAGGTAGATGATGCTGCACTGCTTGTTGTTATTTTTTAGCATAAGTTTCTGATTTTCACAAAAGCTTTCCATGAACTCGCTTCAAATGGCATAACATGGATGAGGTTCCTAAATAGTAGTCCTGAATACTAACTGTGGCTTTATAATGCTACAAATGGCTAGACAACTGTTTTTAGGATTTGTGTAAAAATATTCCCACACATAAGAGGTGGATTTTTGGTCTTATGCCCAGGCATGACAATAGCCTTCTTCTTATCACTGGCAAGAACAGCTACAGTCTTTGCTTGAAAGTGTATGAAAATAATATTTTGACCTGTGCGGTAATTAAAAGGGACTGCAAATTACTTGTAATTAGTGTTATTGAGGTTAATAATAATGTAGGGGGGAAAAAAGCATACTTATGTGATTTTAGCAAACAAAGTAGGGATTGTAGAAAAAAATAGGGATCCAAAACCAAAACCAAAACCAAAACACGGAAGGAGGTTTTGCCAAAACCATATCCAAAACCAAAACACAAAGTTAATCCAGATCCAAAACCAAAACCAGAACACGGGGGTCAGTGAAAATCTCTAGTTTTTTTTACTTTAATTCTTGTTAGATCCTGCGGAGAAGAGAGGATTTTACTTCTCCGCAGGTTTAACACAGCATGCTCAAAGATTCAGATCCTTTTCACAGTAGCCATTGTATATTAATTTTTGTTCTTGTACTTTCAGCAATATAATTATCACTTTAACTGACATTTTCTTTCTTAGCAAACCATACAGTATTTCTCCGTCAAATTGATCCCTTCCATTTAATTATTTTTATTGTGCTATTCATTAATGTACAGAAATAGTCACCCAGTCCTCCCTTTCATCATTCCCCTTAATTTCTTTTTATCCATTTTCTATTTTTATCATATCTTATTCCTTTGTTACCTCACAGTGTTTTTAAGCATTCTTCTTCTCTCTTCCAGACAATAATTAAACATTTCCATAACTTTATGAACCACCCAGTTCTCATAATCTGTCCCTCTCCTGTTTGACCAATCAACACTTATAAAGCCAGTTTTGGCTGCTCTTTTATTCCTATAGGAGTGATAGAAGAACACAAGATAAGAAAATAGGTATATAGACCGAGATTTTTTTTTTATAATAAAATTCATTAAAATAATTTGCACTTACAAAATTACAGAAATAAATTGAGAAGATAATGTAACAAGTCTAGGCGATGCTGATCAGGTTAACCATATTTTAGGGTATCCCCCATCAACAGGCAATGTAGAACACAAAATATAACAATATTTATTAAAAAACACAACTAAAATAATTGCAAACTTTTGCAAATAAACATTCTTCCTGGTATAAATATTGGCGTCACAAATAGACAAAGCAAAAGAATAGTTATCAGAGATTCAATGTGGGTCCTGGCTTTATTTGTGCTGTTGAAAAGTATGGCTGCTTATGGACTTCTGCTATTCAAATTATTTCCTAATATAACTGGAACATATCTTCAGCTAAGTATATGTGTAGTTCAAGTGAATAATAACTGTTATGAGCAAGTTTTGGAACACTGATATTAATTATTAACATACTAACGTAGATCTATAAGAGCTGTTCCAATAGCATATTGTATGAGAGCTAATGAAATAATTGCATGCATGTTTGAACATAATGATCATTATGCTATTTGAAGCTGAAAATGATTTTTCCAGTTTTCAAACCACTAAGGATCCGTAAGGACTGACTATCTGATGTGCTCCTAAGGATTGAATCACTGATAGGTATTCTTTGGTTATTTGTGATGCTGAGATTCCCACTAGTGATGTGTATAGACCCCCGTGTTTTGTTTTTGTTCTAAAACCATCTTCGTGTTTGGGCCAGAAATCCTCATATTTTTTTTATCTGGATTGAATTAAAAATTGTGAAAAATAGGCAAAATCATGTGATTTTGAGCTGTTTTTATCCCTACATTACTACTTTTAACAATAACATCATTTACAGTCATTAACAGTCTATTTTCTAATGATCTCTTCACAACTGTAAAAATTCTCACCAATTTTGTCCAAAGGCTGCAGCGATCAGGCTGGCTACAATTAATGACAAAGCAGCAGCACAAAAACATGTAAGTTTATAAAAAGATACAATCCCTATGAAACATAATGGCAGAACAGTGTGCACGAAATTCCAACTCGTTACTACTTCTTGCATCAATTAGTGGCATGGCAGGTTTTTTTTTAGAAGCTGTTGCAATGATCTACATGCAGTCACTGAAGGAGAAAATGCCCAGAAATGTTATTGTATGGTACTTGTTGAAATTCACCCAGTTGTAATTAGAGATGCTCGAGCTTGGTTTTCCAAAAACCGAGCCCACCCGAGCTCTGTCCATTGCTCATACAGAAACAGGATAGGTGGCAGTTTTCTTGTTACTTTCCAGTCTCCAGTCACATTGTTCTTATCACTCTCCAGTCTCAGTGCCGTTGGTCACAAAGAAACAGGGGTAGCAGTGTTCTTGTTACTCTCCCCGTCTCCAGTCACATTGTTCTTGTCGCTCTCCAGTTTCCAGTCACATTGCTCTGTGCCATTGATATGGATTCACATCAGTCCACAGAGGACCAGGAGCACCAAGCAGCTGCTGGCACCAGTCATGATGATATTATACCCTCTGTCATTTGCTAAAGCCGATGTTCAAATGCATAGTGGTTTTAAGTCAGGGAAACAAAAATGTAAAAAAAAGCTTTTACCTTTTTTTTTTTAACTTAAAAGTTTTTTATTAAGTTTTTAGTAAAAGAATATGTAACAAACATAGCAATTAACACAGAGTACATTACATAATGTAGATCCAATAAATCAGTCAGAACTGCCCATAAACAAACAAAACAAATAAAAAAGTAACAAAAACAATAACACAAGAAACATTCAGCTTTTACCTTTTTAAAGAAAAAAAACACCTTTCTAGTAAAGGTGAATGTTTACTGTAGAAAAACATAAAATTGACAACATGCCATTCTACCAAAAATATTAACAAGAATACCAGCATCAGATAGTTCCCTTCTCTGAGCTAGATACCAACACATGCAATCTACACTGTCATTATCCTCACCCTCATCCTTACCCTCATCAGTGTTTACATCATCCTCACAGAATACTAATTAATTCCAGCTGGAATCCACCATCACAGAAGTCTGTGTACTTTGTTGTAATTGTCGATAATGGCCTTCCTCAGGGAATTTGTAGTTCATTTTATGGCAGAGCTGTCATGAATTTTGGGCAATTCTTTTAGACCAGACCAAATGTCAAAATGTTGTGCTGACTCATCCGCATTGGGTGTCTTCGGAAAGCTAAGTTTTTTCCTAGCAGCAGTTGCCAAAGAAACTAAGGGAGGAGATGTTGTCGCGTCATGTACCACTTGGCTGTCAGCTTGCTGACCAGGAGCTCATTGCAGTTAGAAAGAAAGAGAAGACATAGCTCTTAAACCTAGGTTCATGCACAGGTGCCAAAATGTAGTGATCCGTTTTCAAGATGTTGATAACTCTCAGATCCTGGTGAAGCAAATAAAGTACTTGATCTGCAAGTCTAACATAGTTAGCAGAATTGCTTTGTTAAATCTCCTACTTCAATTTCTCTTGCTGCTTTTCCAAATGTCTAATTAAGGGAATCACTTGAATCAAGCTAATAGTGTTTGAACTCACTTCACAGGTGGTTTCAGCACCTTGCACAACACAGAAAGTATTCTCCACTGCGCTGGACTAAAGCACACCCCATCTCAAATTTTATTCTTCTTGCAGCTGCAGCAATCTCGTACATGCTATTGTAGAATGGCGAATATTACCTAAATTACTTCAGGACACACACAGCATCTAATGCATGTCACTGTAATTTTTTAAAAAGCTCTGTACCACCAAGTTGATTGTGTGAGCAAAACAGGGAATGTGATGGTATTTTTAACGCTGTAATGCTCTCTCAATATTGGCGTTATTAGAAATTACATATCCTCATGAGTGTCCAAGTGAGATAAGCCATGTTGCAATGACATCCCTTAGTTTTTCAAACAAATTGTCAGCAGTATGCCACTTAGTGTAGTCGGTGATACACAAATGTAGGATACCACTTTGTATTTGCAACAGGATAAGGGAATATTTGTGTAGCTGACGAAGGTGCTAATGAGGATATTGATGAGGATTATGTTGTTTGTGTAAGTCCTGCACCAGTTCTTGCCATAAGAAGGAGGCCATTGTCATGCCTGGATATTGTCGGGGTACCTAGGCTTGGTGCCCCCATTATCGATCTTTGATAACCTGATTTCCTATTAGCATAATTCTTTCGACAGGAGAGGAAGTGAAACACAAACAAGTTGTTGCAGTTTCAAAATCAGCTCTGAGAGTCTTATCAGACTACTGCTTTATTTATACCTAAGCTAGAGCATTTACTGGTTAACAGCAAGTACAAATAAGGACAAATCTTTTTTTGCATCAGTAAGTACATATAAGAAAATCTCTTTAGCTCAGCAAATATTTATTTGCAACAATAAATACATATAAGGTAAAATCCTTTGTCCATTTCTACATAATTTCCTCCAGGCCGTTTTTTTCAGTCTGGCATCCTGCTATTGTCTGTTCCATAGGAAATACTTGTTTTTCTTCAAGGGCGTAATTCTGTATCTGTAGTTATAGCTTTTAATGTATTTCACACATATATTAGTTCCTTTTATAACTATTAATTGTTTTATACTCTCACAATATAACACCAAAAAAAACACCTCTTATGTGTGGAATTATTCTTACCCGATCCTGACAACAGTTGTCTAGACAATTGTAGCATTTATGAAGCCACACTGACAACACCTTCATCTTCAATATCCTGACTAGTGATCGGAGCTAGTCCTCCATCCAAGTTACTAAAGTTAGATGACTTCTCCCCTATCCAGGATTCCTCAGAAGACTTCTTGAGCGTTAGTCCTGCTGCTGCTGCTGCTGCTACTGGGGGATGATCTTCAACCCGGAAGTAGACCAAGAAAAAGACTACTAGTAGTTTACAACAATTAACTGTTAACCAATACTTTGCCCAAGAAAACAAGAAGGAAAGCTGTCACCCAGTTGCAAAACTGATCACAGACGCCATGACGACTATTCTAGTATTAGATCTGCGTCCAATATCCACAATTAATGCAGCTGATTTTAATTACCAAATTCCATCACAACACCATTTTACTAGAAAAGCAATTCCTCACCGCTACCAGAAGGTTCGATAAAATGTAATTATTGGGCTACAAAATGCAATTCTAGCCACTGTACACTTAACCACAGATATGTGGACAAGTGTAACTGGGAAAACTAAAGATTATATGACTGTGACAGCCCACTGGGTTGGTGAATCACCTTCAGTAGCAGAAACATGTACCCAACAACACCAAATTATTCAGAGGCAGGCTACTCTGTGTATCACCGGCTTCACTAAGAGGCATATAGCTGACAACCTGTTTGAAAAACTAAGGGATGTCATTGCAACATGGCTTATCCCGTTTGGACTCTCCTGAGGATATGTCATTTCTGATGATGCCACCAATATTGTGAGAGCATTACAGCTGGGTGAAATTTATCACATTCCCTGTTTTGTTCACATAATCAACTTTGTGTTACAGAGCTTTTGAAAAATGACAGAGACATTCAGGAGATGCTGTTTGTGGCCTGACAAATTTTGGGACATTTTTGGAACTCTGCAATGACATGTAGGAATTTGCAGCAGCTGCAAGAACAATTTATTTTGCCCTGCAACCAACTGAAGCAATAGATTGTAACAAGGTTAAATTCCATACTTTATATGCTTGTGTGGATGGAGGAACAGTGAAAGGCATCCACGCTTACTCCACAAGTCTTGACATTGGGAAAGGAGGGGGAAAGTATTTTAGTGCAGCACAGTGGAGAATACTTTCCATGTTGTTCAAGGTGCTGAAACAAATCAAAGAAGTCGCCTGTGATGTGAGTTTAGACACTGCCAGCTGGAGCATAGTGATTCCCCTAATTAGCCTTTTTGAAAAGCAGCTAGAGAAACTGAAGGAGGAGATGAAACAGATCAATTACATTAAGTATGTCGGACTTGTAGGTCAAGTACTTTATTTGCTTTGCCAGGATGTGAGAGTTATCAACATCTTGAAATCGGATCACTACATTTTTTGCAACTTTGCTTGAGCTTAGGTTTAGGAGCTATGTCTCTCTTTCTTTCCAACTGCCCCAGATCTCAAGAGATGCAATGAGCTCCTTGTGAGCAAGATGACAGCTCAAGTGGTACATGACACGACAGCGTCTCCTCCTTCAGTTTCTCAGGCAACTGCTGCTAGGAAAAAATTTAGCTTTCCCAAGAGACCCAGGGATGATGCAGATGACTCAGCACAACATTTTGACATCTGATCTGGTCTAAAAGAATTGACACCTCTGCAGTAACTCTACTTGATCCTACTATTAACATCCAAAGGATGGTGGAGAATTATTTTAAAGACAGCATACAAATAGACACGTCAGACAGTCCCTTTACATACTGAGAGGAAAATAGGCAATTTGGAGACCCATGTACAAACTCGCTTTGCAATTCCTAAAGCTGCCCACCCTCCAGTGTGTACTCTGAAAGCGTTTTCAGCAGAGCAGGGAACCTTGTCAGCGATCGGCGTAGGAAGCTATTTCCTAAAAGTGTGGAGAAAATGATGTTCATTAAAATGAACTACAATTTCCATGAGGAAGGTCTTTACCTGCAATTATATAAACTTACAGATACTTCTGTAATTATGGATTCCACCTGGAATGATTTAATATTGTGTGAGGATGATGCACACACTGATGAGGGTGAGGATAATGACAACAACATATTGCCACTGTAGAGTTCATTGACAGCACTTTTGGGCTTTAGGGGTCTATTTGCAAAGCACCTCAAAATATTGGAAGAAAGAGGTGGATTCTGCGCTCCCTATATATGTAAATAGGCTGCCTATAGGGTATGTGAAAAGGAGGGGTGGGCTTCATCCCTCCATAATAATGGTAAAACAAGGGGTTTCCAAAGGCGCCAAGGTGGCAATCAATATACAATTACACAATAATTTTAAATATGGTATAAAGATTTATACAACATATATAAATCAGTGCACTGATATAAAACCATAACAATAAATCACATGTATACATATACATCAAGTCCTAAAAGGGCGGGCAGATTAGCATAATATATTGCAAGCCACTCTTGATGCAATCCGTGATATATTCTATTGATTGCAAACTAAAGTCCAAAACAAGCAGCTTGTAAGTTATTCCACAAGCAGTGCTGGGCAATGGCCAGATAGTTGAATCGGTGTCCCGATAAACAAAGCGCCGCCTTTTGCTGGTATGACTAAAGATAGCCTCTGGTAAAATAGTCACTCTGATTGCAAGGCTAAATCCAATACGAGGGTTTCTAATGTCACGATTCAGGCTAGCGTTTGTGGAGACACAATATTCACTTGATAGTATGAACCCGAGGGATCGCTTACCCTGTATCAGATCTTCTCCAAGGTGCCGACCCTCGTTGGTTCTTCTCTGGCTGGATGACTCTGAAGTCTGAAGGGATAGAGGCGGCCGCGTCGTCTTCCTCGCGCCTGCACACTTCGCAGTTGGGAGTTCCATTTTGAGAACGTCCTAGTACTCGCAAGCACAGCGGGATGGAAGTTCCGTTTGTTGTGCAATAGTTGTTATCCGTTTACCTACGCGTTTTGCCAAAACGGCTTTGTCAGGGATAGATGCACTTTGAATGCAGAGTCACCTTTTTATAATCAGTTTGATTTTCTTAGATCATCCGTGATAGGTCATTTCCAGGAATGGGCTGGTATTAAGGAGGCCAGTCATCTTTCCCATCTGGTATTGATTGACATCCCAGATGTTTAACACCCATGGATTTGTTGACATTGGTAACACAATGGAGTACACATGAATAAAGGTTCAATGAAGCACCAAGATTCATTTATGTTCATATTGCTTAGATACAAAGCTTATACATAGTCCATGTGCAAGGGTTATATAAATATGCATGTTAGTTAAATACTAGAAATATTCCTTCATACCAGTCTGGTATAATAGAAAGGCATTCTGATTTCCATTCTACTATCCCATAGATTGTAAGCTTGCGAGCAGGGCCTTCTCACCGCTTTGTCTGTTTTACCCAGTTTGTTTATTAGTTTATTATGTTTGTCCCCAATTGTAAAGCGTTACGGAATATGTTGGCGCTATATAAATAAATGATGACGATGATGATGATGATGATGATACTATGTAGACTGGTAACGCTGGTTTTAGTGAAACCAGACATGTCCTTCCCTTGGGATTGATTGCCTTTCAGTTGATAACATATACACGGGACTGTGGGTGTTTAGTAGAAAAAAAAATTAATAATGAGTAGTGGGATACCCCCAGAGTGCTCTTTTCTATTTGCTTCTTCAGGGGTGCATGCCTAGATGTTTTGAAGTATATCGGTCAGCTATGTCTTCATATACTACAATGTAGTTCGGGAATTACGCATAGGGCATCTCACACCCTAAGCTGCTATATACATGGAACTTACAGTGAGGGATTTACAGAAATTTTGACAGTTCAAAGTCGATATTGAGACCATGTGGAATCAATGTTTTAACAGTATATATCCATTTGGTCTCCTCTCTGGAGAGGCGCTCAATGTAATCTCCACCCCTCCATGATTGTTGTACCCTACAGATCCCCCTGAAGTTCAAAAGTGAAGGACTTTAGTTTGCAATCAATAGAATATATCACGGATTGCATCAAGAGTGGCTTGCAATATATTATGCTAATCTGCCCGCCCTTCTAGGACTTGATGTATATGTATACATGTGATTTATTGTTATGGTTTTATATCAGTGCACTGATTTATATATGTTGTATAAATCTTTATACCATATTTAAAATTATTGTGTAATTGTATATCGATTGCCACCTTGGCACCTTTGGAAACCCCTTGTTTTACCTCAAAATATGAATGAACTTTTCAATCCTCATCGCATAGATGCGGATTGAAAGATTTCTCATATTAATTAAAAAATCAACACAGCAACAGCCGTTCCGAAAAAACGGCTGTTCCTGTGAAGTGTATCAGTTATCTATCACTGTCTTTTCTCTTGCGGTCGTTCAGTGAAGTTCTTCAGATTCTTTGTAATCCTTGTGCGCATGTGCTGATCGCAAAATTTGCGCATGCGCACGTGACAGGTTAGTGTAAAACGAAAAAAGACAAATTAACATGTGACAGGGAGGGATCACATGATCCCTCCACACATGAGCTGTGCAGAAGAGCTGTCTTCAGTGAAACTTTTCAATTATGTTAATGTACGCCAGCTTCAGCGATTTGCTTTCATTGATAAATAGCGTTACTGAGCACTCCCCATACACTGTTATGGGGAGTTCTCAGTAAAATGAAGAGAGATGCAAAGCAGCAGATATCTATGATATCTGCAATGATGGTAAATTACATTTTTGTGTTTAATCCCGGAAAACATCAGTTTTCAGGGATTTAACAGGGGAATTTTGTTTGATAAATAAGCCCCTTAGGCTGCTAAGCTATTGGTAATTTGTTTTTTGGGGGCCCAAACAAGCCAAACACTTCAGCCACAAAAGTGGCACTCCTTGTCGCTGAAGCACATGGTTTGTTAAACTGTATATGTTCTTTTTAATATCTAACATAAGGGTCAGTGGGAGGGCCCAAGGACAACTCCATCTTGCACCATTTTTCTTTTCTGCCACTGCTGTGTTCAAGTGTTTTCAAGATGTGCTGTGAACTGCCATGTGCTTGTTCCATTGCTCTGTCACTTAGTATCCAGCCAGCTTGCTGCAGTTTTTGGCCGAAAGTGGATGAAAATAATATTGTGACCTGTGAGTTGTTCAAAATTTACTGGAAATGGCTGGAAATTAGTGTTATTGAGGTTAATAATAATGTAGGAACAAAAAAAGGGCCAAATTATGTGATTTTTAACGTATTTTAGCACTTTTTTAAAAAATATACAGATCCAAAACAAAAAAATACGCAAGGGCACTTTTGACAAAACCAAAACATAAAGTTAATACAGATCCAAAACGAAAACACAGGGGTCAGTGAACATCTCTAACAACAACCTTGTGATGCCCTGACCAACATTGCTGTGTGTATGGATCATATAGATTACTAAGCACTTTTACCTTGTCTTCTGAATGGACCAATATGCATTATGTAGCACTTAGCCTTGTGAATGAAACACCCATTGTCCCATAGATTGTAAGTTTGCAAGCAACGCCCTTCTTACCTCTACCTGTCTATCTTACCCAGTATTGTTTTATTACTGTGCTTTTTCCCAATTGTAAAGTGCTACAAAATTTGCATGCACGATATAATTAAATGTTGAACTAACTACTATTTTTCTGATGCTAACTGAACAAAAGTGGCATATAGACATGTGTACTTTTTAATTATCCTCATAATCTAACAATGACATATATGTTGCTTGAGAGAGAGTTAAATTATTTCTTGTATCATGCTATCAACCACTTAATAAGCTGCTGATGGCATATAGTTTCATATAGAACCTTGCGTGATTGGAACGTGATGTGAAAAAAAGTGATGGGAACTCTTTGGTTCCCATCACTTTCTCCATATGCAAAATAGTGCACTCTCTGAATACTAAAATCAATACCACTTTGAAGCGCTCAAGTATGGATATCTCTGGTGGTCTTGTTCTCTTTACAATTTTTTTCTATTATCTTGCTATGAGACTTAGGGCTAGATTTACTAACAGGCGTGATGCATGGCGCCTTGAAGCCACCATGCATCGCAGCGGTTTTCCGGCGGGTTTGCATTGCAAACAGCCGGATTTACTAATGGGCGCATTTCAGCTTCAATTTGAAGCCGCCGGCGATGTCACGGCGGGATGTAATGCTCAAAGCCGCCGGTGGCTTTGAATAGAACATGGCGCTTTTGCTTTATATGACGGCGCTTTCGTGTAAAGGCGTTTTTTTTGAAAATTACACCTGTCTCCTGGCCTGTTACTATTGGCTATTTTCAAACTCAGGAGATTTGACATCACAAGCCCTATATAAACCACTGGCCTGACACTTTTTTCTCTGATAGGGTTTTGAGGAGTTTTGAGAGAGGAGTTAGTTGGTTTGTGCTTTGTGCTTTGTGAGAGTTGGTGAGAGTTGGACTTTGGTGGATTGGTGGAGCGATATCTGATTGAAGTGTGAGTAGTCCTGTCTTATTTCTCTGTTTTGTACATTTATTTTCTCTTTTATTTTCTGTCTTGTATTTTTTGTATTTGACTTGTCCTTTGTCTGTGTTACTTGTGTGTGCCTGTGTGGAGAGTGTGTCTGTATTTAGTGTAGTTTGTCCTTTGTGTTTGTAAGTCTTTCTGTGTTTTCTGTGTTTGGCATTTATTTGTCATTATGTCCAGAGATAGGGAGGGAGAAGAGGCTGAGGAGAGGGAGATGGAGGTTAAGGGGTCAGAGGAGGGAGAGGGAGAGGTTGAGGAGACAGGACAGGGCAGGAAGACCAAGACAGGGAGGAATGTGCGCTTCTCACATGATGAGAATTGTGTGTTGGTGCACAATATCATTCCCTGCTACGAGGTCATCCTAGGCAACCTGGCAGCCCGGACTCCTCTAAGGCGGCGTCACCAATTGTGGGGGCGTGTCTGTGATGCCGTGAACGCGGTGGGCCCACTGAAGCGGACAGTGGCGCACTGCCGCAAGCGCTTCTCTGATATTAAGAGGAGGCTTAAAGAGAAGATGGCCCAGGAAAGGAGGTCTACAAGGCGCACGGGTGGTGGCCCCCCACTTCGTATGGAGTACACCACATATGAGGAGGAGCTGCGCCAGATAATGCCGGCTGAAATTGTAGAGGGCATAAATGTGCAGGACACAGATTCGCCCTCTTTTGGCCAAGTAGTTGGTGAGTGATTTGGTTTTTTTACCCTAACAGTTTTTAAACTGCTTTTCTCTTTTTTTAAATGCTTTTCTGTTTTTTAAACTGCTTTTCTTTTTTTTTAAATGCTTTTCTGTTTTTTAAACTGCTTTTCTCTTTTTTTAAATGCTTTTCTGTTTTTTAAACTGCTTTTCTCTTTTTTTAAATGCTTTTCTCTTTGGAAAAGTTTTTCTTTATTTGTTTTGCATTTTTTTTAGTTTTTCAAAGTGTATTTTTAACGCTATTAGTTTGTAAAGGATGTTTTTTTCTCATAAAAAACAATTTTTTTATTCGCAAACACATTTTTAAAATAAACAGTATATTTGTAAATTGCTTTTTGCTGCAAATACATTGTATGCTTTTTCTAATACATCCAGATTCGCCAGGACCGCAGGTAACTCCCAGTCCGAGGTCTACACCTCCACCTTCAGCGAGAGATTCAGGCTCTGAAGAGCAAGCAGGTGCGTGGTCTCTGTTTGGGGAAGAAATAATGGAGTTAGATGTTTTTCTGTGCAAATGTTGCTGTCCGTGTTATATTTAGTGATTTTTATATGCTTTCCAATGAGAACATAGGGCTAGATTTAATAAACTGAGGGTTTGGAAACCTTGAGATGTTGCCTATAGCAACCTATCAGATTCCATTTTTTTTTTTTTTGCACATTCTGCAAAATGTCAGCTAAAATCTGATTGTTTGCTATAGTCAACATCTCCACCTTTTCAAACATGCAGTTTAGTCTATGTTCCCCATCATGTACTACACAGAGCGAGAAGTAAAATAGTATTTGCTTACCCCAAAGCACGGCCTTGCAGCATTTTGCTGCAAGCACCCTCAATGTTTGCATTTTAAATTATTTACATTTAGATCCTTTCACTGTAACGCATAGGCAAAATGAGATTTTACTCCTAAAACATATGTGGAGCATCCTTCAGCAGGTCGCAAGAGGACAACTAATCTGGAAGGTAGACATTGGTAACCATTATTTAGTTGTTAAAGGTTTTTGTTTTTGGTACAGTTTCCAGAATTCAATTGACAAACATGTTAATTCCTATATACTTACCTTGGTTAGTTCACCACAGGAACCTCATCATCTCTGCAAGGCCAGCGCCAGTCTGCGCAGATGTCACCTTCTGACGACACACAGGAAGACACAGTCATCACTTTGGAGATGGTAGATGTCCCCGTGTCTATGCGCCAGGAACAAGCAACTGCCCCTGCGGAACAGTCATCCGAGCAACAAGCTGCAGCTCCTCGGATGAATACAGGGCGAGAAATGGCTCAATCCATTGCAAATTTCCAGGCACAACAGTGTCAGTTTATGGACAGCCAAACGAGACACATGTCAAAAATTGCGGCCCATTTGAGGCGGCTACACCGCTCAAATAGTCAACTCCCTGCTGGAATCAACCGTCTGGCAACTGCTTTGGAACAAACTAATGTGCAGCTGGCACAAATGACTGGGGCTGTGGAGGCCTTACATTCCACAGTACGTGAGGGGAATGCCAATGTCACCCGGCTGGCAGGGCAACTACATTCAGAAATTGTAGCCCGTTTACCGGCACCTATGTCTTCAGCCACCACCAGTGCCGCTAGTACGCCTACCACATCTCTACAGAGTACTCCTCCAAGGAGAGGTGCTCGCACCAGGGGTGGGCGAGAGAGGGGAGAGAGTGGCACCAAGCATAGCGATATGCCTGCAAAAAGGCATCGCTAGCACAATGTTTCTTATTGCTTAATGTTTTCTAGAGTTTCTATAACCATTATACGTTATTATTTATTGTGTTGTGCAATAAATGCAGTTAAATTTATATTGTGTCAGTCTTTCTTTTCTGCACATTAAACAAGAGTATACTGATTTTTTAAAAACTATGCACTATATTCACTTAAACATTGACCTCTGACTGTCACATTCCAGGGATGTTCATATTTACCACATGAGGAGTACACACTATCCTCTTTTTAAAGGTTCAAATTTACAAAACATTTTAACTACAAAACAAACATTACACTCACATAAAACACATTTTAGAGCAATAAATGTTTATCATACTATGTACTTACACGTAAAGTAGTTTGTAATGAGACGGTCTCTAATCTCTCTTCCGTCCTCTGTGCTCTGCACATCACCAGATGTGACACGTACCCCTTCTTCTTCACTGTCTACTGCAATAATCGGTGGGGTAAGTTGATGTAAAGCCAGGTTATGCAGCAGACAGCAAGCCAGGACAATCTCAGATACCTTTTCAGGTGCATACATAAGCACCCCACCAGATTTATCAAGGCACCTGAACCTGGTTTTCAAGAGTCCAAATGTACGTTCTATGACACCTCTAGTGGTTATGTGTGCCTCATTGTATTGGTGCTGTGCAGGAGTCTGAGGATGCAGCAGAGGAGTCATGAGCCAGGAGCGACACCCATATCCTGAATCTCCTGCAATAAAAGTAAAATGTTAGCTACCATTTAATTTGAGCATGTTGTACAGCAGTTAGCATATGTGAGTCCATTTGAGCAAGGATAAGGGATATATAAAACATGCAAGGTACATACCCAAAAGCCATCCTTCCGGCATTTCACCACTTTCAAATTTGGCATAAAGGGTAGACTGTCTCAGGATAAAGGCATCATGACATGACCCAGGATAGCCTGCAACAACACTCAATATACGCTGGTTAGCATCGCAAACAACCTGCACATTCAGGGAGTGGTAATGATGGCGATTAACAAAAACCTCTGCCCTGTGGTGAGGTGGTCTCAGGGCAATATGAGTGCAATCTATTGCACCCATTACATTAGGGATACCTGCGACCCTATAGAAAGCTCCCTTGAGCTCATGCCACTGTGACTCCTGGCTGGGGAAGCTGAAATAGCTATGGCACACTCTTTTAAGGGCACCTAAGACCTGTCCAAAATGCCTTGAAAATGTCGGCTGCGTTATGCCAATCACTCTGGAGGACACAGATTGAAAGGAACCTGTTGCCAAAAAGTGAACTGCACACAGTAGTTTGTGTAGTCCTGACACTGCATTAGAGCGGCTGGTTGTAGGCTCCAAATCATCCTTCACTTGCTCATACAGTGCCAAGAGGTTAGTACGATTGAGGCGAAACATTTGTACTACCTCCACATCAGCCAAAGACTCCAGATTCAAACGCACTGGAAATGCACGTGGAGTGCGGGGTCTTTGCAGGCTCCGCGGAACAGATGCCAACTGCTGTTCATCCTCCTCCTCCTGGCGCCTTTCTGCCTCCATCAGGTAAAAAGCTGCAAACATACACTGGCAAGAATGCACCACATTACCTGCAAAAGCCATTCTCCAACAACCCCACACCTGCCAAATAATGAGGGGCCCTTTTTGTAAGCATCATGATTAACTGCTGGGCAATAGACAGTGATTGTCGGTGATTGCTTCAGGCAGAAAAAACATTTTTCACATGTGGATTGCATTAGCATTAAAATAAGGGTTAACTATGTAATGCAACAATTCCCATCCTAATTTCTTTGAGGCAACAGTATTCTAGTGGTTTTTTGGAAAGTACAAAACAACTAGAAAAGGAAATGTGAAATGAGATTTTACTATGCAATCATACTGGGTGAAAAAATAATGGAAAAAAAAAAATCAGTAGCCTGAAATTTCATGAGACTTTGCCCATTTTCTATACACAGTCCTAATGGGTCATTGGACATGAAATAGGCCTTTCTCTTATGGTCTGATTGGCAAAATACCTGAAACAGCACACTGTTTGAACCATCACGCCGCTCACAAGCAGCGCTTTCATTTTGGTCTTTTGAATGGCGGTTTTACGGCGGCTTTATAAACCCCCTAATAGTAAATCCGGCTGTTTGTATGTTGAACATTGTTGAAACCGTCATGGCGCTTTATACAGAGGCGGGTTTGAAAACATCTTTTCTGGTCGTTTGGACGGCGGGTTTAGCCTTAGTAAAATCGGCGATGGCTAAATCGCCGCCAAACCCGCCGAAAGTCAGGTTTACAAACACGCCTGATAGTAAATCTAGCCCTTGGTTTCTTTGTAATCTTAATTTGGACAAACAGATGCTATACTGTATAGTGAAAAAACAGAATGTACAACAAGTGTTTAAATATTTTTAAATTCAATTTAGTTTGACTTGCAGACATATCAACACAAGAGATGAAGTGTTGTGTGTACCACAAGTGGATGGCAATGATAATACTTCCACCATACACCTACATCCCTTCTATTTTCAAAATAAAGAACAATAATCAAGTGTGTGGGTATAAGACATTTTGACGGGTGTTGAATGCAGGAACAGGGTGCAACAAGGAACAAAAATGAACTGAGAAAATGAGAGGTTAAGTTACATAGTCCTTGAATTTTGGATTAGGCTGGAAATTCTCCCAGACCTGGTGACAAAGAAAGGGGCTAGTGATGTGGTCTGAGTATGAACAGGCTCACTAATGGGCAGGGGCATTGGACTGTCCTGCACTCCAGTAGATGTTTTATCAGGGGACCCACTGTCCATGATGATGGGTGTTCTGACACCCTCAGTCGGTGCCAGGTGAGGTGGAGGTGTTAGCTCACACACCCCTAGGAGGTGACACTTGTTGCACTCATACATAGCACTATCAAATGGCACCACATAGCTGTTAGGCATGTTGGAAAACTCCTGCACAGTCCCGACTCTGTCAAACAAAACAGGGGTCTGGATGTCGACGGTCTGTCCCAGGATCAGTGGTCTCAAACAACGGGATGTTTTATCATGCGTGTATTTGAGCTACAACCTAGAACTCTGCAGAACATCTTGCACGTTTTTCTCACCTTGTGGTCTAAGTTTGAACTTGGTGGTGCGAGTGAAGATGCAGGTGTGCCTGGACAGAAGGAGATGAGCAGGAGAGGGAAGTTCATTTCTCTGAGTATTTCTCAGATTTATGAGCACCATCAACACATCAGAGCCATCTCTTTGCTAGTAGTTTCAATCTGGCAGCATAGGACTTGATTCCCTCAGAGGGGCTCTGCACAGCAGTGTTAAAAGAATATCTGTCCATTATAACATTTCTCACTGGTAAACATATCTCATTAAAGTTTTTTTATTATTGTGCCTGTACCATTTTCAGTTAGTTTGGGCATTATATGCGCCATTCCTTCTAGAATTTGAGCCATACATCTGCTATGGAGTCATCAAAAACCATTGGATCTATGCATTGGACGCCTTGTGCCATCACAGCCAGACTTCTGACACCATGTAAAGTGGCTGCAGGGGCATTTGCTGTACAGCAAATCACTTCCTGTGTAACACAACACTTCCTGTAACCAGTGGATGTCAATGATAACACTACCACCATATACACACAGAATACCTCTACATGCCTCTTCTCCAAATTCTAAACGAACACCAGCGCTAGACAGCCTAATCTGGTTTTTACTATACCAGAGAGACAACAAGCAGAGGGTCCTCCTACTATAGTAAAAACCAGCCCCAAGTTGGTCAATGCAGAACTGCCTTCAATGGCCACCAGCCCCATGCTGAAAAGAGTCCTCATTTAACTATTCTCAAATTCTGACAATGACACCTCTGTTTTGTGAAACAGTGATCAATATTTTCTTGTGCTATGCTATGACCCTATTGATAATTTTCAATACAGATCACATCCACTGGGTGACCTATGTACTGCTTTTTCGTAGAGGTTCTTGCTATAAATATTGTATCAGCCCCCATCACACCTATGTGTGTCATGCTTTTAAATGCTATTACAATGACCCAGATGAGCAATGGTGGGGAATATTTGTGCACTGTGTAGCAATTAAAAAATAATAATCAATTATCTCCCTCTCCAAATCCTTAAACAGAGCTAAACATCTATCAGGAAACACTAGGATAGAAATCCTTGAGCAGCACAAGTTTAAAAATAGAACCAGTACTGAAGCAGCAATAGAATACAAAGCAGCACTGGATATAACTCTATAGGAACACTTGTATCAGGAATGTAGCAGCAATTAGAATAATGCAGCACTGATTAGCTATGCAGGAAAACATGTACCAGGAAAGTAGTAGCGATTTGATATGATGCAGCTTTGTTTATAACTCTGAAGGAAGACATGTACCAGGAAGGTAGCAATATATCACAACAATAGCGAGCATGAAAGCATAGCACTTATCAGAAATAATGTTCAGGAACCACCACAGTGCACATCGTGAGTTTAAATAGATACAGTGTTTGAAGACTGGGTGGAGAGGTGGGCTGCTCGATCATGTGAACAAGACTTTAAATGAATGACATGCACACCCGCCCACATGTGCACATCCAACATGGGAGTTGGGAGCGGACTCTGACAGGGATATAGGGACTCAGCAGTGGCCTAAAGCCAAAAAAAGAATAGTGCACCAGACCCAGGTGAGTCCAGTGTGTGAGATAGGGCTAGTTTACACTATAACAGGTAGACCATGAGCATGGGGCTCCTGCTATAGATAAAACCACACTGGTCAGCTGTTTCAATAGGGAGAATGGCTACAAAAACACAGCATTCCCTGTCTCCCATAGGCTGTCAACACTGCACTGAAATATATGAACTATTACCTCCCCCCAGCTAGTAACAAGATTTGCAGCGAAAACACTAATGCAGAACAACTTTCATAGACAAAATAAAATGTAGGTTCCAATATGCTATTGAACCTTACATCTTATAGTTCTTTGAAATGTTTGACGCTAACAGGAAGGAATTGTGTGAGCTTTAGTTATATAAACACAATCTGTCACCAATCACAAGCCAATAGGTATTGTTCATGTTACTGTATATCAATGGAAACAATAATATACTTTTAGTCTGGGCATGTCCATAATACTGAAAATTGTTTGGTATAAATACTATTGCATTTTACAAATGTGTCCCATGATTTCATGTAAAATACAATATGAGAAAAAGGTTTTCATATCGTGATAAAATTAGATCTGTTATTCTTATATTGTTATTCATTTTTGCAGTTCTTCCAGATACTAAATTAATATATCTAAAGTTTTATTTTCACCATTCAAACAGTATTAAACTGGCCAAGTATATGCAACTTGAAATAGCTTACTCTTATATTTGTGAAAGTACAGTGTTTAGTTCCTATCGTTTACAGCAAATGTATGTACATTTGAATATGTTAAATTGACATCCCAATAAGGCATTGCTATGTTCCGTGTGATATACTGTATATCTAGAGCATATTTCTCATCTACAGTATCTCAAGATATTGTTGGTAACTTGAGCCTCTCTAAAACAATGATTTAATTGATCCACCAATGATCTCTCCATAGGGTAAATTTATCATAGGCTGTTGCCTATAGGAACCAATCAGATTCTAGCTATCATTTATTTAGTACATTCTACAAAATGACAGCTAGAATCTGATTGGTTGCTATAGGCAACATCTCCACTGTTTCAAACCCGCAGCTTGATAAATTTACCCCCATATCTCTTAATTATTTTTTCTTCAGCTGAAAGACACTGCAGCACAGAGCCCATCTTTTTCCCAGTATTTCCATGCTATGAAAGTTTCAGCTGTCCTGGCAGAAATCTTGGTCTATCATTCTCTGAACATTCCATCCCACTCACTCACTTAAAGCTGGTATTTTAGAATCTCATATTTTTCCAGACAAGCACCCATGGCATTTAGAAGCATTTAAAGTGATATCATACCAACCTCTCAATGGGAAACACTGTTGTTCTGTCACAAAATAAGTTAAAATACTGCTAAATACAGAATGCAAGAGGATAGAATTAATGCAATATGATATGGGAGAAGATGAAAGATGTGACTGGATTCCTTTTCCCATTTCTAATGCTACCCAGTTCAGATATTATTCAGAACTATCACCTGCTTCCCCAACCTGGATACCAGTAAAATAGCATCATTAGTGATTGCTGTTACATCATGCAGAACTATCTAGATATGTGTGTTGAGATAATAAATGTCAAGCTCCAGGACAGCAGTGTGCAATTGGGATCACAACAGCCAATATAAGGTGGTCAAAGCTGATTAAGCGCAAACTTGTTTATGGCAGGATATTTATAAACTATTTTCCTTTTCTGGGCTTGAGTAAAGGCTTTGCTAGACTACATGAAACTCATTTCAACTAGAAATGCTCTGGCTCGGTTCCCCGAGAACCGAACACACACGGACTTAGCATATCTGAATATTGGTACTTTCGCGCTTTTTCGGAATTGAAAACGAGGCAAAATGTCATTGTTCCGTCGTCGGATCTCGGATCTCAATGAGTTTTGAAATCTATAAGTAGTGCCTTCCACAGCGATCTAGCACCATTTCATAGAGGGACACAGAAGGGGTAGCACAGTCTGTAAAGCAGTTGGGCAGCAACCTAAATAGAATGGAAAGAGGAGAGGGTAGCAGTGTTCAACAAAGTCTACAGTAACATTCAGGAGAGCTCCATTGCTCATTGTCATTGCTGAAATACAAATCCTGGTGGTGGCATGCTTGGTGTAATTCTGCAGTCACTTTCTACTGTGTTATATAGGTAACACACAAAGAAGAGAGCTCCATTGCTCCATTGCTAATTCTCATTGCTGAAATACAAATCCTACGGCTGGCAGGCTTGGTGTAATTCTGCAGTCACATTCTACTGTGTTATATAGGTAAAACACAAAGAGGACAGCTCCATTGCTCCATTGCTAATTCCCACTGCTGAAATACAGATACTAGGGCTAGCAAGGGTTCAGAGAAGGGCGACAAAATTGATAAAGGGTATGGAGTCATTAAGTTATGAGGAAAGGTTAGCCAGTTTAGGCATGTTTACTTTAGAAAAGAGGCGCCTAAGGGGAGATATGATTACTATGTACAAATACATTAAGGGTCAATACAGAGAGCTTTCATGGGAACTTTTTACCCCAAGGACCATACACAGGACTCGTGGTCATCCCCTAAGGTTAGAGGAGAGGAAATTTCACAACCAGCAAAGGAAGGGGTTCTTTACAGTAAGGGCAGTCAAGATATGGAATTCATTGCCAGGGAAGGTTGTGATGGCAGATTCAATAGATATGTTTAAGAAAGGGTTAGACAAATTTTTAGCGGAAAGGTGTATCCAGGGATACAACCGTTAATTTAAAATAAAGGATAGTAGTGGATATAGGGTAAAAATTGGATTGCACTATTGAGTCTGGGGGGATTTTCAAAATTGAAACAGATGGGCGGTTGCCTACTCTGGATTAATTTCAAATATAAGTGCAGGATCGCAGGAGATCCAAAATAGGTTGAACTTGATGGACTGGTGTCTTTTTTCAACCTCATCAACTATGTTACTATGTCAACTATGTTAGCAGGCTTGTGTTCCGAATTTGCAGTCAAAGTGTACAGTGTTATATAGGATAAAAACCAAGAGGAGTGCTCCATTGCTAAGTGTCATTGCTGAAATTCAAATACTCAGCCTGGCAGGCTTTTATTCTGAATTAGCAGTAAAATTGTATGGTGTTATATAGGTTTCACACAAAGATAAGAGCTCAATTGCTCCATTGCTAATTGTCAATGCTGAAATAAAAATACTATGCCTGGCTGGCTTTTCTTCTGGATTTTCAGTCAAAGTGTACAGTGTTATCAAAATGGATTCACACCAGTGCACAGGAGAGCAGGAGCACAAAGCAGCTGCTGGCAGCAGTCATGATGATAGTAATCCCTCTACGTCATCTGATAAAGCCTATGTAAAAGTGCATAGTGTTTTTAATTCAGGGAAACAAAAATGTATAAAAATACCTTTTACCTTGGTCAAGAAAAAGACCTGTAATCCAGGCAAAGTTATCTGCAGTAAAAAATAAAATTGTCAACATGCCATTCCACACACGCAGAAAGAATGAGCCCTTCGCCTTTCTCTATGAGTGCGAGTTCTGCAACTGTCACTGAGGCATCTTGTAAGGTCAGTCGTGACCAAGCAAAACCTTGTCATTATGACTCCAAAAGTGGTGTCCAAATACTTTTATGTGTAAAAGCAGAGCTGGAAGAAAACAGTAAGGCATTAGAGGAAAATGTATGTTCAGATTCAGCTATGAAACAAATCCGTGAGGAAAGTCCATCTACGAGTGCTATGTGTAATCGTGACCATTCTGTTAGTGTACCCATAAAGAAGGCCCCTTTCAGCATTTTTGCAGATGTCTGCCTGAACAGCCCAAGTGTAGCCGGTGATACACAAATTGAGGATGCCACTTTGGAATTGCAACAGGATGAGGGGGATATTTGTGTAGCTGACGAGGGTGCTAATGAGGATGTTGATGAGGATGATGTTGTTTGTGTAAGTCCTGCACCGGTGGAAGCAGTTCTGGCACGTGATAAGAAGAAGGCCATTGTTATGCCTGGACATAAGACCAAAAAATCCACTTTTTATGTGTGGAATTATTTTTACCCAATTCCTGACAACAGTTGTCTAGCCATTTGTAGCATTTGCAAAGCCACAATAATGTAAGCATGGATGTCTAAATAGACATGTATATGTATTACCTTCCACTTTGCTGCTGTTTCATCAAGTGTTTGTAATCTGCACTTTACATCAAAGGTACCTAACTAGATTATAATTTTGTGGGAATTGGGTCTGATTCAAAGCTCACTGGTGAACTTGTTTTTTGCTGGGATTTACAATGGCTCTTTTTTGTGGATTGTCTGGCACCCTGGATTGGTGTGGGTCTGATAAAAGCATGCATCCCGGGGAGGTCAGCGCTCGTTGCCATGTATTAGCTGTAGAATTACCTCACTTATCTAAGAAAAAGATGGAGCGATCATTGCCATGTATTAGCTGTAGAATTATTTCACTTATCCAAGAAACAGGTGGAGCGATCATTGCCATGTATTAGCTGTGGAATTACCTCACTTATCCAAGAAACAGGTGGAGCGATCAAATGAACCATAACTGATTTCATGATCCAAGGACAATTCCATCTTGTCCCACTTTTCTTTTCTGCCACTGCTGTGTGCCAATGTGTCCTAGATGTGGTAGGAACTGCTGTGTGTTTGTGTCATTGCTCTGCAGCTTACCATCCAGCCAGGTCGCTGCAGTATTTGTCCGAAAGTGAATGAAAATAATATTGTGACCTATGAGGTGTTCAAAATTGACTGCAAATTAGTGTTATTGAGGTTAATAATAATGTAGGAACAAAAACATAGCAAAATTATGTGATTTTAGCGTATTTGAGCAATTTTTCTAAAAAATACATATCCAAAACTAAAACCAAAGCCAAAACACATGAGGGCGGTTTTGCCAAAACCAAAACCAAAACACGAAGCTAATCCAGATCCAAAACCAAACCCAAAACCAGTTCACGGGGGTCAGTGAGCATCTCTAATTTCAACTTGTTTATATATTTGTACAATGTATGCATTGTCTTCATAATTGTCCCTGATCAGGGACTATCTGTCATCACCCTCCTCATTAATTATGTGTGGACTTAATGCCCAGTCATGTGTGAATATCATAACCAATACTGTGTGGACAAATTGCTTGATGCTCTGTACACTTAATAAGTACTACATTTGCAGACATTCTTGTGACTCAGTGCAGTAAAGGTGAATGTTTCCTGCAGATTCTGATGTCCTTACTGTGTGGTGCATGTGTACCCCTTCTAAACCCATAACAACCAGTGATGACAAGCTGGACCAGAACAAACAGTAATAGTGACACCAAAAGTCACAAGGGAGATTACAATAGTATCCAGGGAAGGTCACTGCCAACTGTGCTGGTTATAGCTCTTTCCAAGTCAGTGTGTGTTTGCTCTTGCAAATCCTACTGTGAATTCTACTGACATCTTGTGTTTGAACATGACTGTTTACTGACCCTGTCATCAGACTGCTGCCAGCCCTAAAACTCAGGGTCCCTGTATGGTCCTTGTCTTTAACTGCTCCCTGCTGGTCTCCTGCTGTGTTTCATATGGGCCACAAATATCTTAAGCTGATAAGCCCCTACTACTACCGGTGAAGTCCAGGGGACAAACAAGTATTGGTGAACACATAGCACTTTATAAGACTGCGGGGTGCTAAACAAAGAAGTTCTAGGTTCTTATAAGCTGACTGGTATTCATAACATTCAGGAGTAGATTTGCTACATCTGTTGATAATCAGCCCACTACTACAATATCTGTGTGAAGATATTGGTAGGACTGCTACCCAACTAGTCCTGTTGAAAAGGAAATGGTGACCTATGCCAGTGGACAACCTCCAGAATTAAAAATAAGAGATAGGAAAAATTTAAACTAGCATTCTTGCTTCTATAACTCAACTAGATTAAAAGGTGAAGGTTATTATAGTTAGTGAAGATATTGAAATCTCTAATTTAAAATCAATGCTAAAAATTGAGGGTGCAATAGTGAACTCTGTGTGATACATATATCTATTTTGAATAGTGAAAATCACTCACCCAGGGGCAGATTTATCAAACCTTCTAAAAAAAGAGTGGAGGTATTGCCCATAGCAACCAATCAGATTCTAGCTGTCATTTGCTAAGCTAGGTACACACTACAGAATTTTCCACCAACTTTTTATGCCGATCGATTTTACATGCGATCGATGTTCCGATCGCTCGGTCCATGGACTGCATACACACTAGCCTTGTTTAGGACGATAAAGGGAAGAGCGGACTTCCATTTAGTGACTTTTTACAGCCATGTTGTCGTGAGCAATGACTGTAATTTCGTACTCACTGTCGTGGATCGGTCGGAAGTTTATACACACTACACAACGGAAACGAGATTGGAACGAAAATATTAAACGGTACGACCAACCAAATGAGGCGACAATCGTCCATTTGGGCAGACTTTTGACCATCGTGTCACTGCACACACTGACCCGACTTTTGAACGAGTGGTTGTATGTCGGCTGATTTTTGGATGAAAACTGTGTAGTGTGTACCTAGCTCTAGAATGTACTAGATAACTGATTGCTAGGATTTGATTGGTTACTATGAGCAACATCTGTAGTTTTCCCTTTGAGAAGGTTTGATAAATCTACCCCAGTGTGATACAATCTTTGGATAATATTGCACCATTATCCACCAATGATTGTTAGATGTTGTAGAAATAGAAACAGTGTATAGTTTGTCAGGTATCTGTTCGCTTTATTCTCCAAGTTTTTCTCCTCTTCAATTGGTTACTTATAACCCAAAAGGGGTGGGGGGACAGACATCCCAATAGTGTACACTGTGCAGCAAAGTTGGCATTCTAGAAACCAGATGATATAGCACTTACCTGTGTGGTTCACATAGTTTTATTTGAGACACGATCAATCAATTGTAACATTTACTTACTCATCTAATTAATCACTTCATGCTGCAAATTATGACCAGTCACCACTTACCATCCAATACACTTTTATCAGGTCTTATATTGATTATTTAATTCTAGTTATATAATAATATATAATACTATTTATTTCAACACAGGATTACTTACCATGAAATATGTATTATATAACATATATATCAGCATCTAATTGCTTCAATTTTTTAAGAACAATAAATGATTATAAATTAGAGATGCTCACTGACCCCCATGAAGTGGTTTTGGTTTTGGATTCTATTTTAGCTTCGTGTTTTGGTCTTGGTTTTGCAAAATCACCCTTGTGTGTTTTGGTTTTGGTTTTGGGTCTGTATTTTTTAGACAAATTGCTAAAATATGCTAACATCACATAATTTTGCTCTTTTTTTGATCCTACATTATTATTAACCTCACTAACACTAATTTAAAGTCATTTGCTGTCAATTTTGACCACCTCACAGGTCACAATATTATTTTCATTCACTTTCAAACAAAGATTGCAGCAGTTCTTGCCAGTGATAACAAAAAGGCCGTTGTCATGCCTGGGCATAACACCAAAAATCCACCTCTTCTGTGTGGAATTATTTTTACACAAATCTTGACAACAGTTGTATAGCCAAATGTAGCATTTTTAAAGCCACACTCAGTAGAGGTAGGGACCTTAACAATCTAGGATCCTCATCCATGTTATGGCATTTGAAGCGAGTTCATGGAAAGCTGTTGGGAAAATCAGAAACTTATGCTAAAAAAAATAAAAACAAGTAGTCCAGCATCATCTACCTCCCTTCTCTCATCTAGATCCCAGCACCTGCAATCTACAACCCAACACCTTCATCATCAATATGCTCACAAGTGCTGGGAGTTAGTCCTGCATCCAAGTTGCTAAGAATTATTGAGCGTTAGTCCCACTGCTACCGCTGCTGCTGGGGGTGGATCTTCAACTCAGAAGAATACAACTAGTAGTTTACAACAATTGACTGTTGAACAATCCTTTGCTAGAGGAAGAAAGTAAGAAAGCTGTCACCCAGTCTCCAAGCGGATCACAGATTATTAATATTATAAATTTTTATTTATAGGGCGCCACAAGGTATCCTTAGCGCCGTACAAGAACAAACAATGGCACAGTACAAGGTGAAACAGCACAGTACAAGTAACAGTAATCACTATAACTCTGGGTGCTCAGGCACAGCAAGAAAGAGAGGGAGGGGAAAAGTGAGTAAAGGCAGATAACTATGGCCCAAGAGGGTGTGCACGGATGACGGGTTAAGAGTCACTGAGGGGAGCGGAGAGAAGCGAGAGGAGACAGAGGGCAGAGGGACCGAGAGGAGGTGGGCTGAGTAGCTGGAGAGTGCAGTTAAAAGTGATGGAAACAGGAGGTAGGAGAGCCCTGCTCAAAGGAGCGTACAATCTAAAGGGAGGCAGACAGACACATGGATGAGACGGAGAGACGGGAGAAACGGAGATGGAGTCGAGGAAGGGGGAGATGGGAAGAAGGGATGAGAAAGAGAGGTAGCCGACCGGTGGGAGTTTAGGCATGAGACTGGAAGGCTTTTAGGAAAAGGTGGGTTTTTAATGTTCATTTGAAAGAGGACAGATTAGGGGAAGTTCTGATGGAGCGAGGGAGCTTGTTCAAATGGAGGGAAGCTGCGCGGGAAAAGTCTTGGATACGAGCATGAGAGGAGGTAATCAGAGGGGAAGAGAGGCGACGATCGTTGGACGATTGCAGTGGGCGGGAGGGAGTGTGAATAGAGATAAGGTTGGAGATGTAGGGAGCAGTGGAGTTGGCGAGGGCCTTGTAAGTCAGAGTGAGGAGCTTAAAAAAGATTCTGTAGGAAAAGGGGAGCCAATGAAGGGCTTGGTAGAGTGGGGACACAGAGGTGGAACGGAGAGAGAGAGGAAAATAAGCCTAGCAGCAGAGTTAAGTACAGATCTAAGAGGAGCGAGATGAGAGAGGGTAAGGCCGATAAGGAGCAGGTTGCAGTAGTCCAAGCGGGAGATAATCAGAGAGTGGACGAGAGATTTGGTAGCATCCTGGGAGGCAATGTTGCGAAGCTGGTGCCATGGGGACTATGCTAGTATTAGATCTGCGTACAATGTCCACTATTAATGCAGCTTTTAGACAGTTACTTGAGGTTGTCACTCACCGGACCGTGAGTGCCTCTGCGCTGGTGCGTGGTTCTCTAGCTTTCCTGCCGGCGCCTGTCCTGAGCCGCGGCCGTCCGCCATCTTGATGGACTGCGCATGCGCAGCATCCAAGAACTTATGACCTTTTGCTTTTAACCTAATTGGTGGATCAGGCACCTCTCCTTATTTAAGGCACCTGTGCTCATTACATCATTGCCTGATCTTGAGTCTCATTCCCTGTGAGTCTCTGAAGGTGTCTCCTGTGTTCTGCTAGTATCTTCAGTTTCCTGCTGATTACCTGCTCTACTCATCGGTGGCTTCCATACCCGCTATTACTCCTGTGTCCTGCTCGTGTCCTCAGTTGTCCGCTGGATCACCTGCTCCGCTCATCAGCGGTTCTCATACCCGCTACTGACTCCTGCATCCTGCTCGTGTTCTCAGCTGCCTGTTGGATTATCGACTCTGCTCACCTGCAGCTCCCATACCCGCTACAGTCGTTCAACGCTTCTGCTGTGTCTTCATATTCTCGTGGACAAGCTTCTCTACTCATCAGCGGTATGCTCACTCGTTATTGACTATCCACTGTTACTTTGCATATCCACTTAGGACAAACTCCACTTCTCAACAGCGGTATCCATACCCGCTATAGACTTTTGCTGAAACTCTGCCTATCCGCTTGATACAAGCCTCTCTACTGAGCAGTGGTATACATATCACCATAGACTATTAGCGATAACGCTGCCTACCCGTTTGGAGAAGTTTCTCTGTGCTCTCATTGTCCTCATTCAGTTATTGACTCTTTCCCTGTATTCACTTATCAGCACCAGTACAAGTCCTCACTTACTAGCAGTGGTACAACTTGCTGTACGCAGACCACTGACTTCCCCGCTACCTACCTGCACCTGGACAAGTCTTCTCACCATAGCAGTGGTACAACTTGCTGTACGCAGACCACTGACTTCCCCGCTACCTACCTGCACCTGGACAAGTCTTCTCACCATAGCAGTGGTACAACTTGCTGTACGCAGACCACTGACTACCCGTTACCTTCCTTCACCTGTGCATGTCCACTCTGGTCTCCGTGGTTAAACCTGCCTTTCCACTATAGCTGCAAGCTGCTGACTCATCTACCTATATAGCTGCAAGTTGCTGACTCATCTACCTATATCGCTGCAAGTCACTGACTATTCATCTGCTTCATTGGCATCCTCACCCCATCTGCTGTTATATACGTTCCACTATTCACCTTACTGCCAGAGGACCGCTGTGCAAACTCTGCCCCTCTGGTAAGCAAAGTCATCAGGTGAAATCCTGGGCAGAACTCCTAGTGCCCGTGACAGTAAGATCAGGCCATGACAGACCCAGGATCGGAACCAACAGCTAAAGAGATGCTGCAGTACCTTGTTACTCGAATTGAACAACAAGATGTTTGACAGCAACAGTTGTTTCAATGTTGTCAGGCTCTAGCCTCCCGAGGGATCCCTGAGCAAAATGTAGCAGCAACTGTTGACCCTCCAGTACCTCCGTCTTCTTCCCCAGTGCCATCCCAGGTGTCTACCGCTTAAACGCTACACCTGCCTACTCCTTCTAAGTATGACGGAGACCCCAAAACCTGCAGGGGATTTCTTAACCAATGTTCCATTCATTTTGAACTTCAACCTCATAACTTTTCTACTCATCGTTCCAAAGTGGCCTATCTCATCTCTTTGTTTTCCGGACAGGCTCTCGCATGGGCCTCCCCTCTGTGGGAGAGAAATGACCCCTTACTGGAAGATAGTGCCATGTTTATTTCCACATTTCGAAGAATCTTTGATGAACCTGGTCGTGTTATCTCTGCAGCTTCCAGTATTCTCTGACTACGCCAAGGATCTCGGTCTGTAGCTCAGTACGTCATCCAATTTCGGATCCTTGCCTCCGAGCTCCAGTGAAACACTGAGGCGCTGATAGCTGCCTTCTGGCAGGGGCTTGCCGACAAGATCAAAGGCGCACTGACCTCACAAGAGTTACCCTCCTCCTTGGATGATTTGATTTCTCTATGCCATCGTGTAGACATGAGGTTTCGTGAGAGAGATTCCAAAAGAGTAACTTCCTCCAAAGCGCCTGTTCGCTCAGCATCCCAAGTTCGTCATCTTCCACCTCCAGTAGAACCCATGGAGGTAGGAGGCTCTAAACTAACATCTGAAGAGAGGGAGCGATGAGTGAAGAATAGACTCTGTATCTATTGTGCTGACTCTACTCACATGCTGAACTCATGCCCTAGGAAGTCGGGAAATGCCAGGCCCTAACCAGTTCTGGAGAGGTAAGGTTAGGGTCCCTGGAGTCCTCTCCAACTTCTATGGATGCTAAAATCTGTGCTTTTGATGTTACCCTTTCCTTTGCTACCAACTCGTTTTTGTCTCAAGCACTTCTAGATTCTGGAGCTGCTGGAAAATTTATCTCTAGTTCTCTAGTGAATCAATGGTCCCTACCAGTGATTCCTTTAAAAGCACCTATAGCTGTCACTGCTATCGATGGTTCACACATAATTAATGGACTCATCACTCAATGTAAGGCTCCATTGATCCTTCAAATCGGAGCTTTACACCAGGAGAAAATTTCCTTGCTGGTCCTTCCTGTTACCACCAGTCCCATTGTACTTGGCCTTCCATGGCTTCAACTTCATTCACCTCAGATTGACTGGAACACTCCTCAAGTTACTTCCTGGGGTCCGGATTTTCATCATAGATGTTTGTCTCAAGGCGTTCCTCTCAAAGTAAATAAGTCTTCCATTACACCCTGTCCACAGGATCTTCCTCCACAGTATGCTTCCTTCTCGGATGTGTTCGATAAGATCCAGTCCAAACGCCTTCCTCCTCATCGGGCGTGGGATTGTCCAATTGACTTGCAACCTGGCAAGAATCCTCCTAGGGGTCGTGTGTATCCACTTTCGTTACCAGAGACTCAAGCAACATTTGAGTATATCAAGGAGAACCTCCACTGAGGATTTATCCGACCTTCCACTTCTCCCGCTGGAGCGGGGTTCTTTTTTGTGAAGAAAAATAATTGATCATTACGCCCCTGTATAGATTATCGTGGTCTCAACGCCATTACCATCAAAAATCGGTACCCTATTCCACTAATTACCGAACTCTTTGATCGCATTAAAGGAGCCCGGATATTCACCAAACTTGATCTTCGAGGCGCTTACAACTTAATCCGGATCAAGTCTGGAGAGGAATGGAAGACAGCTTTTAATACCAGGGATGGCCATTATGAATATCTAGTTATGCCCTTCGGGTTGTGTAACGCCCCCGCTGTCTTCCAGGGTTTCGTGAATGAGATCTTCCGGGACTTGTTATATGTCTGTGTTGTCGTCTATCTGGACGACATATTAATCTTTTCTCAGGATCTGCCCACTCATCATCAACATGTGGCAGAGGTCCTTTCCAGACTCCGGAGAAACTCCTTATTCTGCAAGTTAGAAAAATGTTCCTTTGAGTTATCCCAGATTCCATTCTTGGGATACATTGTGTCCGATGTTGGTCTCAAGATGGATCCTGAAAAGGTGAATGCTGTATTACATTGGCCCCAGCCAACTACTCTCAGAGCAATTCAACGTTTTTTAGGTTTTGCAAACTACTACAGACGTTTTATTCAAGGTTTTTCTTCCATCGCTTCTCTTATCGTGGCTCTGACCCGGAAGGGAGCTAACACTAAACAATGGTCCTCCGAGGCCCTTCAAGCTTTCCAGTTCCTCAAGAAGTCCTTCTCTTCCGCTCCTGTTCTTCAACAGCCTGACGTGACCCTTCCTTTCTTTTTGGAAGTTGACGCCTCTAATGTTGGCCTAGGGGCCATACTATCTCAAAGGTCGGAGCAACAAAAATTCCATCCTTGTGCCTTCTACTCTCGAGGTCTTCTACCTGTGGAGAGAAATTACACTATCGGGGACAAGGAGTTGCTGTCCATAAAAGCAGCATTAGAGTAGTGGAGATATCTGCTGGAAGGAGCTCGTCATCCTGTAACTATTTTTACGGATCACAAAAACCTGTTATACTTACACTCAGCCCAATGTTTGAATCCTCGTCAAGCAAGATGGTCACTTTTCTTTTCCCGCTTTGAGCTCATCATAACCTTTAAACCAGCTTCCAAGAATAGGAAAGCAGACGCATTATCTCGGGCGTTTGAGGCGTCCTCAGACGTTGATGATTGTCCTGATCATCCTATATTGGATCCCAAATGTGTATCTCTGGCCACTTCTTCCACCAAGGTGCTACCATTTGGTAGAACACTCGTGCCTCCATCTCTTCGGAGAAAAATATTATCATGGTATCATTCCTCACGCTTTTCTGGACATTCGGGTGAACGCAAGATGTTAGAAGTCCTTTCTTGAAGCTACTGGTGGCCCTCTATGAGGAGAGATATCAAAGAATTTGTGGCCGCGTGTGAGGTGTGTTCCCAGTTTAAGACCCACCGCAGAACACCGGCGGGATTACTTCAACCACTACCCATTCCTTCCAAACCTTGGTCCCATATTAGTATGGACTTTGTCACTGATCTTCCTCCTAGTAAAAAGTGCAATACCATCTGGGTAGTAGTGGATAGATTTTCGAAAATGGCACATTTTGTTCCTATGACCGGTTTACCTTCCTCATCTACTCTGGCTGATCATTTTATCAAGAAGATCTTCCGAATTCATGAATATCCATCTGAGATTGTTTCGGATAGAGGACTGCATTTCGTCTCCAGATTCTGGCGAGCCCTTTGCAAGACCTTGGGTATCCGATTGTCACTATCATCCTCCTACCATCCTCAATCAAATGGACAGACCGAGAGAGTCAACCAAGATCTCGAGACTTTCATAAGGATGTTCTCTTCAGCCAACCAAGACAACTGGGTAGATTTACTTCCAAGGGCTGAATTCGCCCATAACAACATGTATCACGAATCATCTTCAAAAAGCCCATTCTTTGTGGTATACGGTCACCATCCGTCTTTCCCAGAATTTCCTGCCCTCCCTCCCACCCAAGTTCCTGCAGTGGAGAGTGTTTGTCAGAGCTTCAAAAATATCTGGTCTCAGGTTAAATCCTGCCTGAAGAAAACATCTGCCAGATACAAGTGTTTTGCCGATAAAAAGAGGAGAGCTATTCCACCACTTAAAATTGGAGACCGCGTATGGCTTTCTACCAAAAATATTCACTTGAAGGTTCCGTCCATGAAGTTTGCTCCCCGTTTCATTGGACCATATAAAATCACTCAGGTGATAAATCCGGTGTGCTTCAAACTACTATTACCTAAGAACCTTTGTATCTCCAACGCCTTCCATGTGTCATTACTCAAGCCTCTTATCATCAACCGTTTCTCTGTTCCTCCTTCAGCACCTCGGCCAGTACAAGTTCATCAAGAGGAGGAGTTTGAGATTACTCATATTTTAGATGCTAAAATTTCGCGAGGAGTTCTTCGCTTCCTTGTGCATTGGAAGGGCTTTGGCCCAGAAGAGCATTCTTGGATCCGCACAGATGATCTCAACGCTCCAGCTCTTATAAAAAGATTCTACTACAAGTATCCGGGCAAACCCGGCTCCAAGTGTTCTGTGCCCACTTTAAAAGGGGGGGTACTGTCACTCACCGGACCGTGAGTGCCTCTGCGCTGGTGCGTGGTTCTCTAGCCTTCCTGCCGGCGCCTGTCCTGAGCCGCGGCCGTCCACCATCTTGATGGAGTGCGCATGCGCAGCATCCAAGAACTTATGAGCTTTTGCTTTTAACCTAATTGGTGGATCAGGCACCTCTCCCTATTAAAGGCACCTGTGCTCATTACATCATTGCCTGATCTTGAGTCTCATTCCCTGTGAGTCTCTGAAGGTGTCTCCTGTGTTCTGCTAGTGTCTTCAGTTTCCTGCTGATTACCTGCTCTACTCATCGGTGGATCCCTTATACGCTACCTACTCCTGTATCCTGCTCGTGTCCTCAGTTGTCCGCTGGATCACCTGCTCCGCTCACCTGCAGCTCCCATACCCGCTACAGTTGTTCAACGCTCCTGCTGTGTCTTCATATTCTCGTGGACAAGCTTCTCTACTCATCAGCGGTATGCTCACTCGTTATTGACTATCCACTGTTACTTTGCATATCCGCTTAGGACAAGCTCCACTTCTCAACAGCGGTATCCATACCCGCTATAGACTTTGGCTGATACTCTGCCTATCCGCTTGATACAAGCCTCTCTACTGAGCAGTAGTATACATATCACCATAGACTATTAGCGATAATGCTGCCTACCCGTTTGGAGAAGTTCCTCTGTGCTCTCATTGTCCTCATTCAGTTATTGACTCTTTCCCTGTATTCACTTATCAGCACCAGTACAAGTCCTCACTTACTAGCAGTGGTACAACTTAGTGTGCGCAGACCACTGACTTCCCCGCTACCTACCTGCACCTGGACAAGTCTTCTCACCATAGCAGTGGTACAACTTGCTGTACGCAGACCACTGACTACCCGTTACCTTCCTTCACCTGTGCACGTCCACTCTGGTCTCCGTGGTTAAACCTGCCTTTCCACTATAGCTGCAAGTCGCTGACTCATCTACCTATATAGCTGCAAGTCGCTGACTCATCTACCTATATCGCTGCAAGTCACTGACTATTCATCTGCTTCATTGGCATCCTCACTCCATCTGCTGTTATATACGTTCCACTATTCACCCTACTGCCAGAGGACCGCTGTGCAATCTCCGCCCCTCTGGTAAGCAAAGTCATCTGGTGAAATCCTGGGCAGAACTCCTAGTGCCCGTGACAGAGGTCTTCTGTACCTATTACCAAATTCCATCACTACACCATTTCAGTAGAAAAACTATTCCTAACCTTTACCAGAAAGTTTGCAAAAATGCTATTCTACCCACTGTACACTTAACCACAAATATTTGAACAAGCGGAACTGGATTATATGACTGTGATAGCTGTTAAAGTAATAATTTAATTTCTTCAGCAAAAGAAACTTTAAGAATAAAATTATATCATTGTTTATTTACAAAAGACAAGTTTGCGCTGTGATTATATTATCAATCTCAGTTTCAGTCTCTGAAATCTCTGCCCATCCACAGACCCGACAGTTTTTATCAGTAACAAAAGTAGGTTGTATTACAATTCACAAATGTCATATCACAAGTGGCTGAGATGGCATATAGGCGTGTCTTGGTCCTTTTTGCTCCCCTGGATTCAATGGAGATTTTGGAGAAATTCTTGCATGTATTTGTTCACCATCTCTGATTAGAAACATCTGTTTTTTTAATTAACTCCTTCATTCCTGTTCATATCCCTCTCATCAGCTCACACTCAATGATCCAATTGACATAAAAAAACCACATCAAATATAAATGATATACTAAAATAAGATAAAGCAATGTAAATATTTTCATGTTAATAAATTGGCTTCATCCAAAATAAAACATCTTTGACACAGCCCACTGGGTTGGTGTTTCGCCTTTACCAGTAGGAACAGCAGCAGCATGTACTCAAGTACGTCACATTTTTCAGAAACAGGCTTCTCTGTGTATCAGTGGCTTCACTAAGAGGCATACAGCTGACAGTCTGTTACAAAAGTAAGGGATGTCATTGCAACATGGCTAATCCTGCTTGGACTCTCCTGAGGATATGTGATTTCTGATAACAATACCAATATTGTTAGAGCATTACAGTGGGGGGGAATTCCATCACATTTCCTGTTTTGCTTACACAATCAACTTGGTGTTACAGAACTTTTAAAAAATGACAATGACATGCAGGAGATGCTGTTTGTGTCCCGAAAAAATTTAGGGTCATTTTTGGGATACTGCAACAGCATGTAGGAGAATGAAGCAGCTGCAAGAAGACTAGAATTTGAGGGGAATATACTTTAGTCCAGCGAAATAGTCACCTGTGACGAGATTGCAGACACGGTTAGCTGGAGTCAAGTAATTGCCTTAATTATACTTTTTGAGAAGCAGCTAAAGAAATTGAAGGATAAAATAAAACTAAACAAATCCACTAACTATATTGTAATTGTAGATCTAGGACTTAATTCGCTTCGCCAGGATCCAAGAGCTATCAACATCTTGTAATAACGTCTCCTCCTTCAGTTTCTTTGGAAACTGCTTCGAAAAAAACTTAACTTTCCCAAGACACCCAGTGGAGATGCAGATGAGTCAGCACAACATTTTTACATTTGCTCTGCTGTAAAAGAATTGCCTAAAAATCGTGACAGCTCTGCCATAAAATGATCTACAAATTCCATGAGGAAGGCCACTATCGGCAAATACATCAAAGTACACAGACTTCTGTGATGGTGGATTCCAGCGGGGATGAATTCGTATTGTTTAAGGAAGATGTACACAATGATGAGGGTAAATATGATGACAGAGTAGATTGCAGGTGCTGAAATCTAGCTAATAGAAAGGAGCTACTGATGCTGGTATGGCTGGTAATATTTTGGGTAGAATGGTATCTTGGCAATTTTATGTTTTTCTACAGTAAACCTTCAGCTATTTTTTTCTTTAAAAAGGTACAAGCTTTTTATTTAAATTTTTGTTTCCCTGACTTAAAACCACTATCCACTTGAACATAGGCTTTAGCACATGAGGTAGAGTGATTAGTATCATCATGACTGAGACTGGAGAGTGAAAACAACAATGTCACCCCTCCTGTTTCTGTATGAGCTATGGCACAATACAATGTCACTCGAGACTTTGAAGAACACTGACAGCCCTATTATTACAATTTCTGTTTCAGCACTGAATCCTGCCACCTCTCCTGTTTCTGAGTGAGCTATGGTACAGTAAAATGTAGCTGCAGATTTAGACCAAACCAGCCAGCCCTGACAAAATTACCAATGCAGCTTTTCTCTTTGGGTGTGTATTAGACCCTACACTTATTGGTGCAAATTCAGAAAAAAAGCCTGCAAGGACTTGTATATTAGTATTTCAGCAATGGCCACTCTACCCTACCCCTTCTGTATCCCTTTCCCAAATGGCACTAGATCGCCGTGGAGGGTGGTATTTATAGATTTCAAAACTCGCGAGATCCGAGATCCGACAAGGTCACAATGACATTTTGCCTCGTTTTGGAATCCGAAATAGTGCAAAAGTACCGACCCGACTCGGTCCGATACTCGGATCCCCAAAGTTCGGGTGGGTTCGGTTTTCAGGAAACCGGGCCTGCCCATCTCTATTATAAATGAAGTATCAGCTTGTTTAATTAACAAGATTGTCAATAATGCTTAAGGATCTCCTATACAAACTAGGACTACTCAGTCCCTCCACACTTACCTGAGGAAGCAGACAGAGGTCTGAAAAACGCGCTGTATAAGCTGAGTTGAGGAGAATTATTCTTATTTTATTTTTTTAGATATTTTTTAAAAATATTATTTTATTATAATTGCTAACATTTATAATATGTTGTATACATGATCATTCATTTTTTAGATAATAAATGGAACCTTTTTAATTAATAAGGTTTCTGGAAAAGTTATATTTTCTCAAAAGGCTTGTTCTAAAATTGTTTTTTATACAAAACATACAACTTCTTTAAAAAGGTTGTGAAATGAAAAGCTGAATCAAAATCACCGCTGTGATGGGCACAGATGAATGCTATATAATCTGGTTTCTAAATTGTCACCTTTTCAGCATACACTATAAATAGTGTCTGTCTTCTCTGCCCCCTCACCTCTTTTGCAGCACAAGTAATCAATTGAAGAGGAGAAAAAATTGGAGGTTAAAGCAGACAGATACCTGATGAACTATACAATGAATCTATTTCTACTACATCTAACATCCACCAGTGGGCATTGGTGCAATATTGCTGCTAGTAAGATTGCACATAAATCAACCATTTATCGGATCATCAAGAACTTCAAGGAGAGAGGTTCAATAGTTGCGAAGAAGGCTTCAGGGCGCCCACGAACGTCCAGCAAGCACCAGGACCGTCTCTAAAGTTGATTCAGCTACAGGATTGGGGCACCATCAGTGCAGAGCTTGCTCAGGAATGGTAGCAGGCAGGTGTGTTTGCATCTGCATGCACAGTGAGGCAAAGACTTTTGAAGGATGGCCTGGTGTCAAGAAGGCCAGCAAAGAAGCCAGGAATAACATCAGGGACAAACTGATATTCTGTAAAAGGTACAGGGATTGGACTGCTGAGGACTAGTGTAAAATCATTTTCTCTGATGAATCTCCTTTCAGATTGTTTGGAGCATCTGGAAAACCGCTTGTTCAGAGAAAGAAAGGTGAGCGCTACCATCAGTCCTGTGTCATGCCAATAGTAAAGCATCCGGAGACTATTCATGTGTGGGGTTGCTCCTCAGCCAAGGGAATGGGCTCACTCACAATTTTTCCTGAGAACACAGCCATGAATAAAGAATGATACCAAAACATCTTCCAAGAGCAACTTCTCCCAACCATCCAAGAACAGTTTGGTGATGAACAATGCCTTTTTCAGCATGGTAGAGCACCTTGCCATAAGGAAAAAGTGATAACTAAGTGGCTTGGGGATAAAAACATTGAAATATTGGTCCATGGCCAGGAAACTCCCCAGACCTTAATCCCATTGAGAACTTGTGGTCAATCCTCAAGATGCAGGTGGACAAATAAAAGCCCACAAATTTTGACACACTCCAAGCATTGATTAGGTAAGAATTGGTGGCCATTAGTCAGTATGTTACCCAGAAGTTGATTGACAGCATGCCAGACCGCATTGCAGAGGTGTTCAGAAATAAGGGTCAACACTGCAAATATTGACTCTTTGCATAAACTTAATGTAATTGTCAATAAAAGCAGGGTGGCCCTAACTCTAATCAGAGTCCCTAATTTTGAGTCAAACACATGTGTGCTTTTAAATTGAGAGCTAACTTACCAAGAGGCACCTAAGAGCCTCAAAATGGCGATATAGCACAAGCACTCCCCATCAGCTACTGATACCAGAGCATGACTCTCAAACAAACAATACAGAAAGGAAAGATACACAATCAATGCATAGATTAACAGCAGGTTCTTCAAATGGGGTTATCCTGAAAGAAGTAAATACAGAGACAGAGACAGTGGTGTGCTGGGGGATTTTCATCTGTATTTGCTTAGGTTTTTATAGGTTTCCTTTTTACTTTGGAGAACAATTATTGTTTTATATTTTAAAATGAATTTCAGTTTATACCTCTGCCTGTCACAATTTTGTAGCCCCAAGTTTTCACCTACCCCCCCTCCAAAGCCTCACGCCCTAGTCTGCAGCCTAGCCAGCCTATTGGATAATCAGGCTCTGTATGTCTGAACATGAATCAGGGCCTAGATGTTCAGTTACCATCTGATTCCAGTATGGTCCTACCTTGGCAGTTCAAAATTGGTTGCATTTTTACTACTTTTCATACATTTTTCTTAGGTAATGTCCAGGGAGTAAATGTATCAAGCTGCGAGTTTCCAGCGGGTTTAAAAGTGGAGATTTTACCTATAGCAACCAATCAGATTCTAACTACCATTTATTTAGTACATTCTACAAAATGATAGGTAGAATCTGATTGGTTGCTATAGGCAACATCGCCACTTTTCAGACCCGCTGGAAACTCAGAGCTTGATACATATACCCCCAGGAATCCCAGTCAATTCCTAAGAGCACATATTTTCATATATTATGTAGAAAAATATATAAAACCCCTAGGCGCAGAAATGAGGACGGACAAGATGTGCAGGTGTAATAAGTGTATTAGGCAGATCTACACTGGTCGCTAGAAATGTAAACAAATACAAAATTAGGCAATAAATATTGCTATAGAGAATTCTCAAGTAATCAAGGCAAGTGAAGACTGGAGTCAACAATATACTGGTGCCATAGCATAAATATGCAAGGTCAAATAATATGGTATAGGCAAGGTGTCACAGCCAGGAAAACCTCTGGTAACGGCAGATGTAAATGATGTCCAACAAATATGGGTTACCAGAGTAAAGGCACCAAGTCAGCAAAACACTGGTGCCATAGCAGGAATAAGCAAAGTCAAATAATATTGTATAGACAGAGTGTCACAGCCAGGAACAACTACTGGTAACAGCAGATGTATATAACGTCCAGCAAGTGTGGATTGGCAAAGTAAAGGCACCAAATTCCGTGGTAACAGTAAACCAAATGATGAATCCCAATAGCTAAAAAATATAAGTCCATGGGTCCTTAGCTCTGTATATAAAATGGAATGTGTGGTAAATACATATTGCAGTGAATATAAATGTCCATCTTTAACGATTCACTAATATATAGCGATGTCCATATTATCGGTAAACTGGTAAGCTTTATCCTGCAAACAGTTGTCGTGAGTACATAAACCAGCACTTACCCTAAACCGAGTAGGGTGAAATCAATCTTCATTATCTCTGCTGTATCACGCTGTGTAATGTAGAGTTGCCGAGTGCGGGATCAGTGAGACGGATAGGTCGCGGCCGCGACTATATCCAAGCTGCGCATGCGGCTATGGGTGAAGATGATCCTCAATACTGAGCGGTGAATGATAATAAGTGGTGCGGCACAGTAAGAGGTAGTAAAGACTTATAACCGACGTGTTTCGCCGATAGGCTTCCTCAGGGATCCTGGGTCTTGGACCAGAATGTGAAGTATAAATAGGCGCCTTTTACTAATAGTTCTCCACCATTGGTGGATCTGCTCCAGCCTCCTATTGGTTCCTTTTGTTGTAGATAGCTCAAAACAGCCAATCCCACTGTAGCTCTATATATATAGAACCGGGGCTTGTGGAGTCCTATCCAAATGCATATTATATAAACGGACAGTATGGGTGACCAATCAGAAAAGGCTTACAACCACCCATATAGTGTATAGGTAGATAAACATCAAAAAGAAAATAGGAAATTTAAAGACAGTAATGGTAAAAGAAAGCATGATGTGTTGCATAGTGTAAGAAGGTATATTAAAGGAAATGCCCTAATTCAAAGTCAATATTGAAACCGTCAGGTGCTAGCATCCACATTTTGAAAATCCATTCGGATTCTTTCTGTGCAATTAGCTTGATAAAATCGCCACCTCTCCATGGCTTATCAACTTTGCTAATAGCCAAGAAATGTAGTAGAGAGGGGTCTTGTGCGTGATGTGTGACAAAGTGTGCAGAAACGCTATGTTTATCAAATCACATTTTGATGTTTCTCTGATGTTCTGAGATCCTTACACTAAGTTTTCTGATAGTCCTCCCAATATACTGTAAACCACAGGGGCACTGTAAAAGGTAGATAACCCCTGTGGTATCGCATGTGAGTCTGTTTTTGATACTGAATTCTTCCCCAGAAATAATTGAAACAAATGAGGTGAAGGATTTGGTGCTTTGTATGCGGCTCACTTTGCATGCTGAACATCGGTGGCAGTAATAGAAACCTTTTTCTGTGTCTTTTTAGCCATCTACCTTTTAAGAGGGCAATCTTGGGTGGGATGGTACTATCAACAAGTTGTTTTCTCAGGTTTTCTGCTCTGGTGTATATAAATCTAATTTTTTCTGGGAGAATGTCTCTCAGTTTAGCATCCCCTAACAGTATGTTCCAGTGTTTTTTGATATTATGCTCAATTTTACAAGAATCACGGCTGAATTTAGTGATAAAGGGAATAGACAGGGGTTCTAACTGCTTGTCCTTTTTTACAAGAAGCTGTTCCCTATCAGTAAGTTTAACAGCATCAAATGCTCCTTCTACTAAATCTTGTTGGTATTTCCTTTCCAGGAAACGGTATTTGAGTATGTCGGTTTGTAGCACATATTGCTCGGGTTTTGAACAGTTACGCCGCAGTCTCGTGATCTGTCCCTTGGGGATATTGCAATCCAATTTTTATGGTGATTACTGGTAGAGGGGATGTATGAATTGGAATCAACTTCTTTGAAGAAGGTTCTAGTTTCATTCTGGCCGTTTTCGATATATCTTTCAAGATCCAAGAATTGGACCTTCTGTGCATTTGTGTTGGCTGTAAATTGGAGATTGAGGTTGTTTTGATTGATGTAATCTAGGAACAGGTCCAGTTGCCCTTGAGGACCTGTCCAAATGAATATTACATCATCAATGTAGCGATGCCAAAAAAGGATGTGTGGGAGATATGGATTGTTCTCCCAAATGTAGTTGTTCTCCCAAGCTGCTACGAACAGGTTAAATTATTGACCACCTGCCTGGTGGTCAATAATTGTATAAAGGGAGGTGACGTCACATGTGACTAAGGTGTAGCCATCCTCCCATTTAACATCTTTGAGTATACTTAGCACATGGCCTGTGTCTCCAAGATAGCTCTTCTGTTTAATGACCAGAGGCTGCAGAAATGAGTCTATATAACTAGACAGGTTGATGCTGAGTGACAGAATCCCGAAAACTATGGGTCTGCCTGGTGGGAGTTTTAAGTCTTTGTGTAATTTGGGAAGCTGATATATAGCGGGTATTCTGGGAAACTGGATGTACAGATCGTCGAATTCGGCTTTGTTAAGGATGCCTCTTTCAAAAGCTGGTTTGAGGAGACATATCAATTCTTCTTGATATTTTGAAGTGGGGACGGTAGAGAGTTCTTCATAAGTGCTAGTGTCTCTAAGCTGTCTGTTTAGTTATTCCAGATAGAAGTCCTTATCTAGTATGGTGATCCCACCACCCTTGTCTGCTGGTTTAATAATGAGGTCATGGTTGGGTCTCAGTTCCTTAATGGCACTTCTTTCTTTTTTAGTAAGATTGGAGTGTTTGTTGTTTAAAATTTTATTTTTGGTGGGGAGATGGTTAATGTCATTTTCTACCAGTTTCTGAAAAGTAGTGATGAACGGTCCCTTGAGATGGAATGGATAGAATTTAGATGGTTCTTTTAAATTGGTGTGTTTAAATTCAGCCTCTACACTTTTAGGTTTGTCTGATACGTATTTATCTGATTGGGCAAAGAATTTCTTCAAAGTGAGTTTACGAATAAATTTATGGAGGTTAATATAGGTTTCAAATTTATTGAGCGGTTGATCAGGGGAAAATTTCAAACCTTTCCCTAAGACCTCTAACTGTGGTTGGGACAGGGTACTCTTACTGAGGTAAAGATCCCCTTGCTGTTCCCGACTACTTCCTTATTTTTGGTCTCGCCCCTTGTAGTTTTTTCTCCTCATTTTCCTCTGACGATTTTCGTCTCTTTTTCAGATTTGTGGTTTTTGGTGCTTGATCCACAGAATTGTGGGAAGTGTCTAGGGGTTTGTACATGGGGTGTCCTGTTGGACAATTTATTGAAGCTAGTGGGGAAGTGCATTTTTGTGCTAGATCTAAAAAAATATCAAGATTTTTTTCTACTTCTGAGGCTGTATTTGTGGGGTCATTTTTCTTAGAATGCTCAATGTTTTCTATTTTTCTCAAGGAGGTCAATTTGTGAGTTATGGACCTCTTTGATCATAATTATTATTATCTTTGACTTATAAGATGCCACAAAGGGTCCACAGGGCCTTACATTACATATACATAAAACAGAACCAAGACACAACATGATACACAAATATATACAAACACAGGTGACAGGGTAAAGCAAATCAGATTATATCTGACAGATAGTGAAAGGGATAGTAGAAATCAGCAAGAAGTAGGCCGAAGATTAATGAAACAGGGTAAACAGGGCTAGCGAAGCAGGCCAAGAGGTACAGAGGGTGAAGGAACAGTAGAAGGAGCACACAAGGAAAGAGGGCCCTGCTTATGAGAGCTAACAACCTAAAGAGAAGGGGGAGACACATAAAGGGTGGTACTAACTAGGGGAGAGAGCCAGGACAAGAAAGTTAGGAGGACAGATAGACTTGAATAAAGAAATGAGTCTTCAGGGCACGCTTGAAGCCTTTGAGAGTAGATGCTAACCTGATGGAATGTGGAAGATCGTTCCACAGCAGGGGAGCAGCCCGGGCAAAGTCCTGAAGACGAGAGTGAGAGGACGTGATCAGTGAAGTAGTGAGGCAGCGGTCAGATGCAGAGTGGAGGGGGAGGGTAGGAGTGTAGGTAGAGATGAGATTGGAGATGTAGGGAGGGGAAGATTGACTAAGAGCTTTAAAGGTGAGGGTGAGTAGTTTAAATTTAATTCTGTAGGGTATGGGGAGCCAATGTAGTGACTGTTGGAGGGAGACCGCAGAAATAGAGTGGCAGGAGAGAAAAATGAGGCGGGCAGCAGCATTGAGGATAGACTTAAGAGGGTCAAGGCGAGAATCAGGTAGGCCAGAGAGAAGAAGGTTACAGTAGTCAAGGCGAGAGATAATAAGCAAGTGAACAAGGGTTTTCGTGGCTTCCGTGGTGAGAATGGGACGTATTTTAGATATATTCCGAAGGTGGAAGTAACAGGATTTTGACAGGGACAGAATGTGAGGGTTAAATGAGAGCTAGGAATCAAGTATGACCCCAAGGCATTGGACTTGGGGGACAGAAACCAGGGTAGTGTTATTAACAGAAATAGAGAGTAGGGGAGGTGGGAGAGTCCTGGAAAGGAGGAAGACTATAAGCTCGGTCTTGGAAATATTAAGTTTAAGGAAGCGTTGGGACATCCAAGATGAGATGGCTGAGAGACAGGAGGAGGCACGAGACAGAAGGGAAGGGGAGAGGTCAGGGGATGAAAGATAGATTTGGGTATCATCAGCATAGAGGTGGTACTGGAGGCCAAAGGAGTGGATGAGGACACCAAGGGAAGAGGTGTAGAGGGAGAAAAGCAGGGGGCCAAGAACGGAGCCTTGAGGAATGCCAATGGGTAGGGGAAGAGGGGGTGATGTAGAATCATGAGTAGAGACTGAGAAGGAGCGGTTGGTGAGGTAAGAGGAAACCTAGGAGAGGACAGTGTTACATAGGCCTAAAGATTTGAGAGTTTGCAAAAGGAGTGTGTGGTCAACGGTATCGAAGGCAACAGAGAGGTCAAGAAGGATAAGAAGAGAGTAGTGTCTATTGGATTTAGCGAGGAGAAGGTCATTAGTGACCTTAGTGAGGGCAGTTTCAGTGGAGGGGGCGAAAACCAGATTGGAGCGGGTCAAGTAGTGAGTAAGAGGAAAGAAAGGAGGTGAGACGGTTGTAGACAACCCGTTCCAGGAGTTTGGAGGCAAAAGGAAGAAGCAAAATAGGGCGGTAATTAGAGAGAGAGGCGGGATCAAGGGACGGTTTCTTGAGTTTGGAGGAGACAAGAGCATGTTTAAAAGAGGAGGGGAAGATTTCAGAGGAGAGGGAGAGGTTGAGGAGGTGTGCAAGGTGGGAGCAGGCTTCTGGAGAGAAGAAGCGGAGGAGGTGGGAGGGGATTGGGTCCTGTGTGCAAGTGGAGGGGGGAGAGGAAGAGAGAAGGGTATGGACTTCATCTGCAGATACTGGAGTGAAGGAAGAGAAGGAGGGTGAGCTAGCTGGAGGGGAGGGGAGAAAGGAGATAGCAGCAGCAGAGGAGGGTGAGAAGGGGGACAGAATGGGCATGGAGGGGGGTAAGAGTGGGGTAAGAAGGGACTGCTGGGAGATGTCATGACGTATAGACTCAATCTTGGAGGTGGGTAGCAAAGTGGACATCAGAGAGTGTGGTGGGGAGTGGGAGAGGGGGAGGGGAGAGGAGGGATTTGAAGGTGGCAAAAAGCCGACAGGGGTTGGAGGATTGGGAAGAAATGAGAGCTTTGAAGAAAGATTGTTTAGAGAGGGAAAGGGCCAAACTATAAGAGGCAAGCATGAACTTGAAGTAGAGGAAGTCAGCATGAGTGCGTGACTTTCTCCAAAGCCGTTCTGCACTGCGGGAGCATTTTTTAAGATAGCGGTTAAGTTTAGTGTGCCACGGTTGTGGCGGGGACCGACGAAGCTTGACGGTGACAGCTGGGGCGACAGAGTCAAGTGCAGCGGTAAGAGTGCGATTGTAGAAGGAGACAGCCTTATCGGGGCGAGAAAGAGTGGTGATGGGGAGAGGAGCGAGCCCAGGGAGGAGGAGAAACTGGTAGGATCAACTGTGTCAAGATTATGCCTGGTGAGAGTAACCTTGGGGGCCGGGGACGATGAGAGGGGTGGAGAGATGCTAAAAGAGAGGAGATGGTGGTCCGAGAGAGGAAAAGGTGAATTATTGAGGTCAGAGACAGTACCGAGGTATAAAAAATACAGATCTAGGGAGTGGCCACTGGGAGGGAGAGGAGGTCCATTGAGAGAGACTAAGGGAGGAGGAGAGGGAGAGAAGTTTGGAGGCAGCAGGGTCTGAGGGATTGTCTATAGGGATATTAAAGTCCCCCAAGATCATGGAGGGAAGGTCAGAGGAGAGAAAGTGAGGGAGCCAGGTGGCAAAGTGATCAAGAAATTGGGAGACAGGACCAGGCAGACGGTAGAAAACAGCAACACTAAGGTGGATTGGGTGGAATAGGCGGATAGAGTGTACCTCAAAGGGGGGGAAAGAGAGGGAGGGTTCAGGGGGAAGAACCCGAAAAGAACAGCAGGAGGAGAGTAGTATGCCGACGCTACCACCTTGCCGTTCCCCAGGTCTGGGTATGTGGGAGAAGGACAAGCCCCAGAAAGAGAGAGCAGCAGGAGAGGTAGTGTCCTCAGGGGATAGCCAGGCTTCATTGATGGCAAGCAGGTTGAAGGATCTAGAGATAAAGAGATCATGGATGAAGGTCAATTTCTTACAGACTGATCTGGCATTCCAGAGACCCCAGGATAGTGGAAGAGAGGGAAGAGGAGAGATGTGGATGAGATTGTTGGGGTTGCTCGTCTGCAAGGGTGAGTAAGATATGGAGCGAGGGGAATGACAGGAAGAGAGGGTTGGAATTGGACGAGACGCAGAAATAAGAGGGGATTTGTCAGCAGACAGGAGATGAGGGGCAGGGGAGCAAGAGGTAGGGGAGGAGTGGAGATGGGGCAGATAAGGGGGTTTATGAATGGGAGAGGAAGAAGGTAGGAGTGACGTGAGGGAGAAGATTAGCTGGGGGGGGGAGAAAGGGAGGAGGTAGGTAGGAGCAGATTGACCCTGAGAGAAGAACAGCGAAGAGGACAAGAGGGAAAGGGTGTGAGTGGGGAAAGGGAGGAGAGAGGAAAAGATGTAAGAGGGGGCAGCATGTTAGATCAGGGAACCAGAGGCACAGAAGAGATGAGAGGAGTGAAATAGGGAGGGGGGTGGGAATTGAGAGGGGGGAGTGAGGAGGAGGAAGATTATGGAAAGGTTGGACATGGGAAGCAGGGGGATAGAGGGAGAGGACAGAAGTGAGAGAGAAGTAAATCATGATAAACCTAGAGAAGGTGTGGAATAGACAGTTGAAAGAATTCAGAAATCAAGAATGGTAAGGGCTTACAAGTGTAGTGAGGAAATAGCGAGAGCAGAAGAGGTGAATAAAAAAAATGCAAAGGTAGAAGGAGAGAAAAGAGGAAGAAGAGATGTAAAGTATGAGTCGGGGAATAAGAAGCATAAAGGACAGCAGAGATAGCAGATGGGTGGGTTTAGAAAAACAGGTGAAACAGTAACATCAGGCATGATTGGAAGGCAATAGTATAAAACAAGGCATAATACAAGGTGCACTGAGCTGGTTATACAAATCCACAGAACAAGAGGGTGCCAGTTCAAAGTTCAAGCTAAGTGGAGCAACAGTGTGGTTTAAAATTGGGAATCCAAGCAGCATAAGAGGAATCACCAAGTGATAATACTGCAGCAGGCCTGAATAAGTGTGATAAACAGTTCAGCAGGTAGACTCCAGGCAGTTAGCAATCCAGGTGGTGGAGGATATCAGAGCTTAGGGCTGATTGTTGAATGTTGTCCTCATGTAGCAGTGTTTGCAGGTAAAAGGTTCCCCTCCTGTTCTCCTCTTGTTCATCTCTTTTATGTCTCTAACTATACTAGTTAATACACTTGTAAGAATTTCACTTAGAAGAATTCTCACTAGCTAACAGCGTTTCTGCCCTTTAGTGTACCCTAACCGAGCGTTGAGATACGTGGTTTTTGTTGGGAAAACGATCTCTATGGGCTAACTAGATTCCTTGGGTTAAGTGACTTGTAGACCCTATTGTGAGGTCCTCTTTCGGGTATTTTCTTGATGAGTGGTGATTTAGGAAATTTTCTCTTTACCATGTGGGAGTCCCTGGAGAAATTCCTTTTGAGGGGGAACTGGTTTATGAATCTGCGATGGGATCTCTGTGTTGTATACTTGGGGGTCGGAGGTATATGGTGGGGTGTTTTAAGCTCATAATCTCTGACATCCCTTTGAAATTTCTTTTCTTTGTTTTTGGTAATTTCTTCCTCTATACCTCTAATTTTATTGAGGGTAAGTGTCTCTAAGTTGATATAATCGAGATGTTGTAAGGGTTTAAGTGTCTCCTGTATGAGGGTAACTTCTTCCTCTATCTTTTTCAGAGATGCACATCTTGTCCATCCTCATTTCTGCGTCTAGGGGATATATATATTTTTCTACATAATCTTTTTCCGAGGGTTGGAACTTCCCTCTAGCTCCTACCGCTGCTGGCAGCAAACTCACATACCTACATCAAGGGATAAGGTAGCACAGACCCATCTATCTTTACATATTTTCATATATGTTTGGTAAGATTGAGAGGAACCTATAAAGATTAGATAAATTTTCAAATAAATAAACCTATAAAATCAATTGCAGTTAACAATGAGGTAAACTAATACAGATGTGCATAAATATAGGCAAAAAGCAATGATGTAGATAAGTGATGGACAATTTCATATACTCCAAACAACAAAAAGACCACACATTTCAAGGATGATAAAACAGCACAAAAATCACATTAGCATGCCACGCACATCACTCATTCCAAAATGCCCCTGCATGTCCCTGAACATCAACACCTAGTGTAAATGTATGACATGCCAGAATCTGTCAGGATTTGAGGTCGTAGCGCCTAAGCAGCAAAAATGCCCGGCCTTTAATAAACACTCTAACGCCTCTAATAAATGGAACCAATTCACAAAATGCTGCAGATCCAAATACACAATGGCAACTAGCACACAACGGGAATCAATGAGGGAAATGCAGTCACATTGAGTCAATAACATGAAGAATGTGTCCTGCCAATGCAATAAATTATGAGAGTGTAGATCTGATTGCTGACAATGGACAAATCTTTACTATGCTTTGTGTCAAACAAAATGGAAACATACTGAAAATAAAAATTGACACTTGTGCCAAGTGATTCTCCTGCACAGAACAAACTTACAGGCACTAGCTGACAAGACAGATTCTGTAAACCTTGAGGCATATGTGGATCAAATCATTAAAACCAAGGGCATGGCCACACTAGAATTCAGACCACTACTAGCACTGCCTGATAGCTTTAAACTCGGCTTAATACACCTGAGATCCAAAGTATAGATGGTACAGCCAGAAACTCCAGAACTCAAGGAATTCAAATATCTGTTCGACTGTGATAACATTGGTAAACTTCCTGTCATTTACCACATGCGACTGGACGAGCCAGTTGTCCCCACAGTCTGTGATTGCTGAACTAGACCACATGACACATACCCTGATAGAGGAAGCAATTTTCATTATTATTATAAATAATATTACCCTTTATTTATTAATTACCACAAAGTTTCCACAGCGCCATACACAATACAAAAAGTTGACTATACAGTGTGATACAGTACAGGACAATAAGCGAAAAATACCAAAACTTCAGAAATTCCACGCGAGGCTACTGTAGTAAAGTTGGAGCAGAATAAGAGGTATAGAGACAGGAGGGAAGAGGGCCTTGCTCGTAAGAGCTTACATCCTAAGGAAGGATAAACAGACATCAGGCACAGAGGGGAGTCAGTTGAGGGGATATAGCGCTGGAGGAGAGAAAAGGACCGGGAGGAGAGAGAAGATGAGAGCGAGATGGAGGAGAAGAGAAAGGGTTATGTGGATGGCTGGTAGGCTTTAAGGAACAGGTGAGTTTTAAGTGCACATTTGAAGGAGCACACAGTAGGGGACAGATGGATGGAGCGAGGGAGGTTGTTCCAGTGAAGGGGGGCAGCACAGGAGAAATCTTGGGTTCTGGAGTGGGATGAGGTGATCAGAGTGGAAAAGAGGCGACAGTCATTAGCCGAGTGCAGGGAGCGGGAGGGAGTGTGAATAGAGAGGAGATTAGAGATATATGGGGCGGTGGAGTGGGAGAGGGCCATGTAGGTGATGGTGAGGAGTTTGAAAAGGATTCTGTAGGGGAATGGGAGTCAGTGTTAGGCAAGGCAGAGATGGAGGCAGAAGATGAACGGCGTGAAAGGAAGATAAGTCCCGCAGCCGCGTTGAGTATAGAACGAAGGGGTGCAAGGTGAGAGTGGGGGAGTCCAATAAGGAGGATGTTACAATAATCAAGACGGGAGATGATGAGTGCATATATAATAGTTTTGGTGGCATCCTGGGTGAGAAAGGACCGACAGGACTGGGCAAGGGAATGAATGTGGGGGGGCAAAAGAGAAGGAGGAGTCGAGGGTGACACCCAGGCAGCAGAGTTGGGGGACAGAGGAGATAGTGATGTTGTTAACAGAGATAGAGAGGTCAATGTGGGATGAGAATCTAGAGGGAGGGAAGGCAATGAGTTCAGTTTTAGCAATGTTAATTTTGAGAAAGCGTGAGGACATCCATGAGGTGATGGCGGAGAGGCAGTCAGATACATGAAAGAGTGTGGTGTAAAGATCAGGAGAGGAGATGTAGACTTGAATGTCATCAGCATAAAGGTGATACTGGAGACTGAAGAAAGAGATGATAGCACCAGGGAAGTAGTATAGAGCGAAAAGAGCAGAGGTCCGAGAACAGAGTCCTGGGGCACTCCTACTGAGAAGGGGGAGGGAGGGAGACAGAAGTACCAGCGTATATGGAAAAGGAATGCAAGGTATTAAAGTAATTGTATCGTTTTCAAATAAGCATTGCCCAAGCGATTGTATTGTGTTTCTAACGCACAAAGTGATTTATTTTAGCAGATGTAAATAGTTTAACAGTTCAATACATTATTATATTAAGATACAGTACAGTACAGCCAATACCAAAAGATAAATACATACCGCTGCGCTAACCACGGGCACCAGTGAACAGTAATTCACCCTTGAATACTGTGATCAGAGTAGACTGAGGCTAGTGGGGGTGCAGCTATGATTATATATACACACATTCAGTGTTACAGAGAACAATGCAGATGACGTGGCTTGCTTCTATAGGTCCAGACATCAGATGGGTCCAGGGTAAACAGATCATAGGCTAGTTCAGACTAAGGAATCCAAAGGTGGGGGTCGTCTCTCCAGGGAGTGCGCTCCAGTTACAGTTAAACCATTAGCATTTCATAGCCAGCATCATACAAAGGTCTATTCCCTAACATCAATAACTAAAGTATGCAATGTGCGATCTCTTCGCCGAATGCACCGGACAGCTGCTGATGAATAGGGGTTTAATATGATACTAGACATGACACCTTTCCTATAAGCTGAACCTTTAAATATCACTAAAGTGTACATATAATCATATTATATAAACTAATAATAAACTAAATACTATCTGCTCATAAATGACTGTGTAACGGAAGCAATATGAATATGAATTACATAAATAACTAAATGTTGTAATGGGAGTGTGTACGTGCGTATTTTACCGTGCGATCACACCACGCGCTGTGTTAGGTGGCGTACGGATCTGTGTTACGTGGCGTACGAATCGCAATCGCATGGCAAAACAATATTAACCAATATACTTTCGTTCATCCAATTATACGACTTCGACAAAGGTGAGGTATGAGGTGAACCAGGAGAGGACAGAGCCAGAGAGGTCGAGAGAGAGAAGGTTTTGCAACAGGAGTGGGTGGTCCACAGTGTCAAAGGCTGCGGAGAGATCCAGGAGGATGAGTAGGGAGAAGTGATCCCTGGATTTAATTGAAAAAAGATCGTTAGTGACTTTTGGGCGGTTTTATTGGAGCGAAGGGGGCGGAAACCGGATTGGAGAGGGTCACGGAGGGAATTGTCCGAGAGGTGTTTGGTGAGGCGGTTGCAGACCACCTGTTCAAGGAGGCATTGGGGAGAAGTGAGATGGGGCGGTAGTTAGCAATGCAGTGGGTCTCAGCCATGGCAGCTGCAGTGAAAAAAGACAAGTCAGTCAAACTATACTTACCTGTGCACCTAAGCAAAGCACTGCTGAGGCCTCAACACCCATTGAGGATGGTCAAACAAGTTTTTTTCTGACATGCCTGAGAAAAAATTATTTTAGCACCCTGGATGTTAAATGTGTTAAGGCTTGCCAGTAACTGTCAAAAGCTTTTAGAACTGGCAGGAGAGGTCTTCACTTTCCAGTTGCATTTGATGCACTCACAGGTACTCGGATGCCCCAGGACTTAACTCGATATAGTAAAAGCTTATGAGCAGGAATCGGTAGCATGGAGGTAGGCTGAGAGTCAGGCAACTCAAAATGTATCAAAAACAAAAACAAAAACAAATATACTCTCTGTCGCTGAGTAGGCTGATACCAATATAACACTAGCTGCCGGGGGTCTGCAGTCCCCAAAAAAGAGAGATACCATGAAAAAAACAACTGCAACCATGTATACGGTGTCAATCAATAGGTCAATGTACTGCGGTAAATAAAAAAGATTTATTAATAACAAATATCCCATATAAAACCAATATGTAAAATAGCATTAGACTTGGGTATGTATCGAGCCATGCACGCCCAACATATATAAAATAGCTCTTAAAGGAGCTCCTAAATGAAAAACACGAAGTTCAGCTAGTACCTTGAGCTGAGAGACTGAATGTGAACTATGCTTAGGTGTATAAACAATCACCCTCAATAACTCTGTTTCATATTGTTATGTACGTCTAGTCGCTATTCAATGAAGATTGCCCACTTCAAATAGTGTGGTTCCAACTCACAATGCGATTTAATAGCAAAAAGTAGCAGAGTAACTATTCAAGCACAGCCGATTACATACGCAGGCGCCCTGGATCCAGCATACAGTCATTCAATCCTGGGGGTAAATGTATGAACATGCGGGTTCTTCAACACCCGCGTGTTCAGCGTGTTCGGCGATTAAATTTCAAGCGGCGCTGCATTGTAAAGGGAAGTTTCCCTTTACAATGCAGCGCCACTTGAAATTTAATCGCCGAACACGCTGAACACGCGGGTGTTGAAGAACCCGCATGTTCATACATTTACCCCGTGAAGTCTGTGGTTAAGAAGACTGACTGTTGGTCCCAGAGCTCCTGCTTATATACAGTTGGTGTTACATTGAAAACAATAGAGATGATTTGACATGTTTCCATAGGTTCAGGCTTCAGGACAGTCCAGTGAATGCAGGTCATTGGCCAATTCAAAGATGCCCTCCAAGGTTAGGGGTCAGCTCACCAACAGATGCATAATAATCTTCCCGCTGAAAAGCTGGTTCAAACTTTTCTATTTCCATTACACACATAATAATATTCTGATCATTTATTCCCTATAATCCATAACTCACATACGCAAGGTGTGATCTCTTAGCCGATAGACACGGAGGTCTGAGGATAAAAAGGGGATTAGAATGATACTAGACATGATATGTTTCCTGTATCCTGAACCTTAGATGTCACTAAAGTGTATTTAACATTATTATATTTAACTATAAACTCTGTTACATTTGATTATAAATGACTATGTGTTAAAACTATTTTAAGGTGAACTAATTACAAGTAAATGTGTAAGTGTAAATGTGTGTAGAAGTGTTTGCACGTGTTGTGGTTAAATATGTCCTTCCACGCCGTAGTGTGCTATTCGCATATTTTCAGACAAAGACAATCAGATTGATATATATTAATTTGAAACCACTACATCCAAATATTTGACTTCAACAACTCCACCCTTTGAAAGTGCACAAAACAATCACCTAATTATGCTTTCTATTTCAGGATTGTAATGCAGTTCTTCATTAAATTCAATACCTGTTCTCACCACCATTACAGTCTTATTTTCGGTGTTTACCTCAGCAGAACATTTTCCACACTTCAGCACAGTAGGAACACATCTGACACATAAGGCAATTACTAAGATGACACCAAGTATAAGCATAAGGAGCTTACCTATACTAGCAACTATTTCCTTTACCCACTCCCCTAGACCTAAGAACCACTTTGAAGGATTCAACTACGAGAACCATCCTGCTACCTTTTCTCCAATCTTATACAGCGAAGAATTATGGTTCTTCTGAAACTCCCATTTTAATTGTAAGATTTTGTCCATTTTCTGGTCATTAACTTCCTTGGGGTCGTCAGTATTATTGGTGATGTACATGCATCATTTGACTCCAAATTGGGTGGCCAAAGTCACACAACATCCACCAGTAATAGATGTGAGATAACTCAACACCAGTCTATGTTGCACATACTCCTTTTTATAAGCCTGTAGCTCCTTACCCATATACCTGAAAGTGTCATCATACATCTCGGTGATGTTGTCTATCAATTTAGCCAGTTCTTGAATATACCTAAAATTTAAAGTTCCCTGAGCGATCCTGGTGGGATCTAATACAACCATAACTTGGAAACCAGTAGTTTCACTAATTGATTTAGTAGTTACATGTTCTTCACCAGGAATCATATTTCTTTTGCCAAGATGTTCATACTGTGTGTGTATGTATGGAGGTGATGTAGTCCTATGGATATGAATCATTTTATCATATGTATTGGTCATAACCTCTGAAACCAATTTACCTAGAAAACATAAACCCTTGGAACTCTGATTTAACCAGGAATAAGCCTTTCTCCCACAAACATAGTACAAACCATCTGGGAGGACATAAGGTAGAGTACGATCATTGATAATATCATACAAAGTTTTGACAAAACTGCCCATGCCTAGTGTCTCCATTTGTTCAAGACATGTGTCGGCATGGATAACATTTTGACAATAACCTAGAGGAACTTTCCCAGTGGATACTCTCCTATGTCTGTTAATATGTCCTAGTCTATGATGTTCATCACTATTCCTGGTTATTGGTGATCTTGAAAGTCTCCCATCAATATTGGTGTGACGAGCCATTGTCTGATTAGATAGGTCAGTTTCCCAATTCTCCAGTCTCTTTATATGTGAGATATTTAGACACAACAAAGACCGATCTAAGGAGTATTGGCGAAGCTTTAGACTAGGAGACCTAGTTATATTATAGCTCCCGTCTATGGGCCTCCCTCCCCGTAATTCGAGGACCTCAGAGAAGTTTAATGGAAATGGTACTAGTCCTATATTATGCTGTCCCTGAGACACATGAGAGCACACCCAGCACTCAGTTTGGTCTAAGACCTTGCCCACTAGGAAGTGGTAATCCTCCAGAGGATGCTTGCCCAAATCCAGATTACTATTGGACTGGCATCGTTGGATGCACTTCTCTTCAACTAGGGAGTCACAGTACTTACAGATACAATATTCCTCAGACAATAACCCCTCACACTGTCTCCGAGCTCCAGAGCTAGCAGATCTTTTCATGACCCCTGAACCGAGTTTGACAATAGGCTTTACTGATTGTTCTATCAACCTGTCCTCCAACTCCACTTCATCAATATCACTACCGGATCCTTTCTCTGTCATCTGTCCTCCATCGCAAAAATATGATGTCCTAAAAAGAATAAAAATGAGAAAAATCCTGGAACAAGAAAAATATTAAAACCGCCACTCCATTGCTGGGATAATAGTCTCTGCAAAGTCCTTGGCTCAGGTGTCTTAGCTGCAGTCTTTAGGTCTCCCGAAACAGGTTCACAAGTGACAGATCTGTGTGGTCAGTCTCGACTTTGTCTTGTATCTTCTCCGGTTTGTTGACTTTCCTGCAGTGCGTAGAATGGACCCAAGGGTTTCTTTCTGCTACCTTCAGAGATGTGGTACTGGTCATCAACACTTGGTACTGACCTTCCCAATGGTCTGTTAAACAACCTGAGCGTAAGAATTTGTTGATCATAACATATTCCCCAGGTTCAACATCATGACAGTTTTTTTCTGGCTTATCAGGTGACATCATTTTAAGTTTCTGTTGCTGTTGTTTTAGCTGTTTGCTCATATTTATGAGATATTGCACAGTCACTTCATTATTACACTTCAAATCGTGCTGTGGACCTATGATCAATGAGGTTGTCTGCCAAAATCTCAAAGGGGGACAGATTAATAGGAGGACTGGGAGTGGTTCTGATCCTATGAAGGACTAGTGGCAAAGCTTCTGGCCACCCAGTTTCAGTCATTATCTTACTCAGTTTGTTCTTAATGGTACCGTTTACCCTTTCCACCTTACCACTGACTTGTGGTCGATAAGGAGTTTGAAGTATGCTATTGATTCCCATAAGTTTATACTAGAGATGCTCACTGACCCCCAAAGTGGTTTTGGTTTTGACTCTGGATTAGCTTCGTGTTTTAGTTTTGGTTTTGGCAAAATCACATTCGTGTGTTTTGGCTTTGGTTTTGGTTTTGGATCTGTATTTTTTTAGAAAAATTGCTAAAATATGCTAAAATCACATAATTTTGCTCTTTTTTTGATCCTGCATTATTATTAACCTCGCTAACACGAATTTCGAGTCATTTGCAGTCAATTTTGACCACATCACAGGTCACAATATTATTTTCATTCACTTTCAAACAAAGATTGAAGCAGTTCTTGCCAGTGATAAGAAAAAGGCCACTGTCATGCCTGGGCATAACACCAAAAATCCCCCTCTTATATGTGCAATTATTTTTACACAAATCCTGACAACAGTTGTCTAGCCATTTGTAGCATTTGTAAAGCCACACTCAGTAGAGGTAGGGACCTTAACCATCTAGGATCCTCATCCATGTTACGGCTTTGAAGCGAGTTCATGGAAAGCTGTTGGGAAAATCAGAAACTTATGTTGAAAAAATAACAAAAAGCAGTCCAGCATCATCTACCTCCCTTCTCTCATCAAGATCCCAGCACCTGCAATCTACACCTTCATCATCAATATCCTCACAAGTGATGGGAGTTAGTCCTGCATCCAAGTTGCTAAGGCTAGATGACACCTCCACTAACCATGATTCCTCTGAAGAATTATTGAGCGTTAGTCCCGCTATTGCTGCTGATACTGCTGCTGGAGGTGGATCTTCACCCAGAAGAAGACTACTAGTAGTTGACAACAATTGACTGTTAAAAAGTCCTTTGCTAGAGGAAGAAAGTAAGAAAGCTGTCACCCAGTCGCAAAGCAGTTTACAGACGCCATGGGGACTATGCTAGTATTAGATTTGTGTACAATATCCACTATTAATGGAGCTGATGTTAGACAATTACTTGAGGTCTTGTGTCCCCGTTACCAAATTCCATCACAACACGATTTTACTAGAAAAGCTATTCCTCACCTCTACCAGAAGGTTCGTAAAAATGTAATTATTGGGCTACAAAATTCCATTCTACCCACTTACACTTAACGCCAGATATAGGGACAAGTGGAACTGGGCAAACTAAAGATTATATGACTGTGACAGCCCACTGGGTCGGTGATTCGCCTTCACCAGCGGGAACAGCAGCAGCATGTACCCAAGTACGTCACATTTTTATGAGGCAGGCTACTCTGTGTATTATCTAATTCACTAAGAGGCATATTATTGTTATTATATATATTATTATTAGTGTCAATAGTGTTATCAAGGATAAGGTCACCTCTAAAAAAGAGCTGGGTTTTCAAAGAGCATCTAAAGATTTGAAGACTGTGGGAAAGTCTGATTGATCGTGGCAGGGAATTCCATAAGTGGGGAGCAGCACGGGAGAAGTCTTGAAGGCGGAAGTGAGAGGTGGTTATCAGACACGAGACAAGTCAGTAATACCACTGACAACCTGTTATGAAAACTAAGGGATGTCATTGCAACATGGCTAATCCTGCTTGTACTCTCCTGAGGATATGTGATGTCTGATAACGCCACCAATATTGTTAAAGCATTACAGTGGGGGGAAATTCTATAACATTTCCTGTTTTGCTCACACAATCAACTTGGTGGTACAGAACTTTTAAAAAATTACAATGACATGCAGGAGATGCTGTCTGTGTCCCGAAAAATTTTGGGCCGTTTTTGGGATTGTGCAACAGCATGTAGGAGAATGCAGCAGCTGCAAGAAGACTAGAATTTGAGGGGGAATGTACTTTAGTCTAGCAAAGTAGTCACCTGTGAAGAGTGTGCAGACACGGTTAGCTTGAGTCAAGTCATTGCCTTAATTATACATTTTAAGAAGCAGCTAGAGAGATTGAAGGAGGGATTTAAACTAAACAAATCTGCTAACTATATTGTAATTGTAGATTAAGTACTTAATTCACTTCCTCAGAATCAAAGAGCAATCAACATCTTTTAATGACGTCTCCTCCTTCAGTTTATCTGGAAACTGGTTCTAGGGAAAAACGTAGCTTTCCCAAGACACCCAGTGGTAATGCAGATGAGTAAGCACAACATTTTGACATTTGCTATGCTCTAAAAGAATTACCCAAAAATCGTGACAGCTCTGCCATAAAATTAACAACAAATTCCATGTGAAAGGCTTTTATCGGCAATTACATCAAAGTAAACAGACTTCTGTGATGGTGGATTCCAGCGGGGATTAATTAGTATTGTTTGAGGAAGATGTACGCAATGATGAAGGTGAATATGATGACAGTGTAGATTGCAGCAGGTGCTGAAATATAGCTAAGAGAAGGGAGCTACCTGATGCTGGTATGCCTGGTAATTCTTTGGGTAGAATGGTATCTTGGTAATTTTATGTTTTTCTACAGTAAACTTTCACCTTTTTTAGAGAGGTTTTTTTTTTATTTAAAAAGGTACAAGCTTTTTATTTAATTTTTTGTTTCCCTGACTTAAGACCACTATGCACTTGAACATAGGCTTTAGCACATGATATAGAGTGATTAGTATCATCATGACTGAGACTGGTGAGTGACAACAACAATGTCACCCCCCCTGTTTCTGTATGAGCTATTTCACAGTAGAATGTCACTGGAGACTTTTAAGAACACTGACAGCCCTTTTATTACAATTTCTGTTTCAGCACTGAACCCTGGCTGAAGCACTGAAGCATGTGGTCTGGCTTAAAGAGGCCATGTGCTGACATAGGCTATATGTAACATAGACAAAAAGAATTCAGTTTTAAAATTTGCCACTTAAAATCAATAAAAGTATTGATCAACCACATATTCCTCAATAGCATGATGAAGGGCAGCTCATATGTTGAATTAAAAATTCTGCCCCACAGAGAAATGAAGGAAATGAGTGTTAGCTTTGTGAATAAACTGTATTTAGGCGTGTTTGATATTAAAAGATGAACAGAGTCTTAGGGGATTCATTAATGATAAAATTGGATCGATGTGACGCTCTACAAAAAAGTTATATCACATAGTAGAATTGATTAGTAAATCAGGCAACATGCCCTATAAGCATTAAACACTGACCCTATGAAGACCATCCCATTTCATTTTGCTTAAAAACCTGTGTTTTGAAGAGACAAACTGCCAGCTTCTTGGGGATCAATCTAATTGAAGGACTGTCCACCTTTTCTGCCTGCTCCAGGCATATAAATTATTATATGTAAGTGATGCTCTGTACTTTCATCCCATTTGTTTTTATAACTGTTTGCAATTTATTACTTGTATGTCAAATCTTTATCTAACTGTTATTTTATTCTCTGTAAGCATTGTACTTTTTTTTTTTTTAAACCAAGTGTTTATTGACGGTCACATAGGATATACAATGCAATACGAATACATGTTACATCATACAAAATACAATCAATACTTTAAATAAAGGAACAGCTCTCCGTGTATCGGAGAGGGAATAGGTCAGATTCTATTAAATGATTTGAAAGAAAGACCGGTATATTTTTATATTTAAAAGAAAAAGTAAGGAAAGAAAAGAAGGAGAGAGAGAAAGAGAAAGATAAATGGTAAATAGGTAAAGGAGGAGCTGGGGTGGTGTGGCAGAGATTACCCCAGTGAGTAGATGAGGGGAAGGGTTGTGAATGGGTAGGGGGTATGACTAAATAAAGGGGAAGCAGTATTGTAAGTAAGACATCCATGGGTCCCAGACCTTGTTAAAAGAGTTGGCAGTGTTTTCTATAATGCTATTCATGTATTCCATCCGATGAGTTTGCCAAATCCTATTAGTAACAGCGGTAATTAAAGGGGGAGTGACCTGTTCCCATTCAATGGCAACTTGACATGTGGCCACTGAAATAATGTGACAAGCAAGTTTATTTTGGTGCCTAGTGGCCATGGGATACCTGAGGTGTAGAAGGAAAAATTTAGGGTCGAGGGGTAAGGGAATTTGGATCACCGTTTCTATCAAAGATTTAATTTCACATCAGAAGGGGATCAATTTTGGACAGTCCCACCATATGTGTAAGAATGAGCCTGCACTAGGACATAGACGCCAACATCTGTCGGAGGAATTAGGCAGTATCTTTTGAAGACATGTAGGTACATAATACCACCGGAAGAGGAGTTTGTATACGTTTTCTTTTATTCTGACACAAATTGAGCTAGAGGCAGCATTGTCCCGAATTTCCGACCATTCCTCCACATCAAGTGGTGAGCCCAGGTCATGCTCCCATGCCAACTCATGAGGGTCTCGAGAAGGAGTAGAGGGAAAGGTTAATTCAGAGTAGATATAAGATATAAGACCTGACATCGATGCCTGGTGCAGGCACAATGTTTCGATTATTGTGAGAGGTCGAGAGGTAAGGCGAGATTTGGCGATGGAGTGTAAGTTACGAATTTGTAAGTATTGGTAAAATATCCGTGTGGGCATACCAAGTGTCGCTTGAATGTCTGCGAATTAGGTAAATGATACACTGCGAGTTATGTCATTTAGTGAACATATCCCTCGGGAGTGCCATGGAAGGAACAAGGGATGGTGTAAGGCTGGAGGTAAATCCGGGTTATTAAAAAGGGGGATTATTGTTGATGGATATGGGGAGAGACCATAGAGCCTGTTGGACGAGTCCCATATAGCTAGAGAGAGGGAGATTATGGGACGAGTCAGAGCTTTTTTGAGGCGACGTGCCCCTGGAATCCACAGAAGGGAGGCAGGTGTAAACATCCCCAGACTCTCAGCCTCCAAAGTTACCCAGACCCTAGCAGATGTAGAACTGTTGCATAAGACACATTGAGCAAGTTGGGCTGATAGGTAATATTTTTTGAAATTAGGTATACCTAGACCACCATCCCGTGAGGACCTCTGCAGAACCCCGAGTCGTACACGTGGACGTCTACCTGCCCAAATAAATTTAGATGCCTCAAATTGAAGGAACTTAAATACGTGAGGGGGAATTCGAATACGGAGGGTTTGCGAAAGATGTAATAGTCTAGGAAGGATATTCCTTTTAACAGAGTTTATGCGTCCTATACAGGAGATAAATTGGTGGGACCAGGTGTTAAAATCTTTCTTAATTTGGGATAGGGTATGGGGAAAGTTAGTTTAAAATAGATCTTAGAGATTTTTGGTCAGAAAGACACCCAAGTACTTTATTTTATGGCAATGCCAAGTGAAGGGGAATGTTTGATCTAAAATTATCTTATCTGTTTTAGAGATATAAAAATGTAATGTTTCAGTTTTGGAAGAATTAATTTTATAACCCGAAGTTTCTAATTCAGAAAGAAGAGGAGGAAGGGAAGTGATGGGGTTGGATATGCTAATAAGGACATCGTCTGCATATAAAGCAATTTTACTTTCTGTAGACCCGACCTTTATACCGGAAATGGATTGGTTGCAATGAATTCTGTCTGCTAGTGGTTCAATTATAAGGGTGAATATCAATAGGGAGAGGGGGCATCCCTGGCAAGTGCCATTGGAAATTTCAAATGGTTTAGAGGTTAGGCCATTAACCGATACACTGGCAGAAGGGTTTCAGTAGAGAGCTGAAATACCAATCAGAAACCTACCAGAGAAGCCTATCGATTCGAGTACCCCCGCATAAATGTCCAAGAGATGCGGTCAAACACCTTTTCCGCATCCAAGGCCATCATGAGAGAGGGCAATCTGCCACTATGAATAGAATGGATCAAATTGATGGTCCTCCTAGTGTTATCAGGGGCCTGCCTCCCTGAAAAGAAGCCCATTTGGTCCAGTTGGACCAGATTTGTAAGCAGGGGGTTAAGTCTGGTGGCCAGGATTTTAGCCTAAAGCTTGAGGTCTACATTAAGAAGGGGAATGGGTCTATAGCCCTCACAATGAACAAGGTACTTCCCTGGTTTTGGAACGACTGCAATATTGGCAAGAGTAGTGACAGAGTCAAAGGATGCCCCCTCCAGAATTTGATTATAAAAGGTCGTTAAAAGAGGAACAAGGTCCACAGCAAACTTTTAATAATACTGTGCTGAGAAACCATCCGGACCAGGAGCAGAGGAGGATTTGAGGGATTTTATCGCTATTTTAACTTCATCTGCAGTGATGTCTGCATTTAAACTAGTGAGCTGGGATTGAGAGAGATGTGGAAAGAGGGGTATTAGTTAGGTACAACTCCAGAGTATCTGATAGGAGGCCCCCCTGGGGCGGGGATTCAGGAAGGTTATATAGAGATGCATAGAAGTCTCTAAATTCCTTAACAATATCAAGAGGATCATATGTTATTGAATTAAAGAGTTAATTTGTATTAATAAGGAAGGATCTGAGACCTGCTTGTGCTGAGACAGAAGAGCGGAGATACATTGCTCTAATGAAGAAACTTCTAGGGCGGCCTTTCGCTTTACCTGCGAAGCAACACTAATGAGTCGCCCACGAATTGTGGTTTTATAAGCTTCACAGATAACACTGGACACCAAATCCTGAGAGGCGTTCTCTTGGAAATAGTCAGATATAGCTGCTTTAATGTCCATAAAGGAGGACGTTTTTAAAAGCAGAGAGTCATCCAAACGCCATCTAAAGAAGTGTGGATAATGGTGCAGGAGGTCGAGAAGTATGTATACTTCCGCGTGGTCAGACCATGAGAATGGGACGATGCCCGCTTGAGTAGTCAAGGGTATCAAAGACTGGGAAACAATGATCATGTCAATGCGGGAGTATAACTGGTGGGGAGCAGAATAGTGCGTATAGTCTCTCATGGTGGAATTTTCGAGACGCCTGGTGTCATGCAGGGAGTGTTGTAATAGCAAGGCAGACAAGCCGGAGGAGCCCTCAGAAGAAGGCGTGGAAAGTCCTAAGGGGAGATGGAGGACCTATCGAGGTAGGGGTCTAAGATGACATTAAAGTCGCCACCTAATACAATGTGTCCTTGGGCCAATCGCTCAATGTGTCAGAACAATGCTGGTAAAAACTGAGCCTGGCCTTGATTTGGAGCATAAATAGTGGCCAGTGTGATCGGGAAGGAGCGAAGAGTGCCCATAACTAAAAGGAAATGACTTTCCGGGTCGGAATATGTGGAAGAAAGCTGGAAGGGGACCTTATTATGTATTGGTATCACTACCCCCTGTTTTTTTACAGTTAACTGAGGCAAAAAAAGTCTGGAAGAACTGCTTACCCTGGAGTTGTGTGTGAGTACCTGTAAAGTGAGTCTCCTGAAGGAAGACTATGTCCGCTTTTTCCCTTCTGCAGGCTCCAAGGACTAATATTCATTTGCGAGGGGAGTTAAGGCCGTTGACATTGATGGAGAGGAGTTTCAGGGTCATGGAGGCAGAGATGAGGTATTTGTTGTTAAATGAATCATCTGGGAGCTGTACTAGTAAGAGGAATAGGTCCAGAGAACTTTAAATGGGGAAGAGGGGGAAGGGTAAAGGAGAAGAAAGGAGGAAAGAGGAAAAGAAACCACTAAGAGTGATGAGAGAAAGAGAGAGAAAGAAGAAAGAAAAAAGAGTAGCCCAATTGTGTAGAAACCCTTTAACGGTGGGATTCAGGGGAGAACCAGACTTAATGGGCCTGATTCATTAAGGATCTTAACTGAAGAAACTTCTTATTTCAGTCTCCTGGACAAAAACATGTTACAATGCAAGGGATGCAATTTTGTATTCTGTTTTACACATAAGTTAAATACTGACTGTTTTTTCATGTAGCACACAAATACTTGATAGCTTATTTGTATACTGAAATTTAAAGTTGATATTTGTATTCTACATAAAAAAACAGTCAGTATTTAACTTATGTGCAAAACAGAATACGAATTTGCACCCCTTGCAATGTAACATGGTTTTGTCCAGGGGACTGAAATAAAAAGTTTCTTAGGTTAAGATTCTTAATGAATCAGGCCCCATGTCTGTAAACATTGTATAGCTAAACAACAGTTGTATAGGGAGCGTGGGGGTTGGTATGGAAACATCTATATAGACTTGCTACCCGATTCGATAGCCCCGTCAAAAAAATTGGATGCGGGTATTAGTGAGAGATTCACGTCTGTAAGTCATCCAAAAGTGTGAAAGGTTGTGCAAGGGGGAGGGAGGATGATGATGATGATGATGATGATAGGGATAAGGTGGGGGATAAAGATGGGAGAGGGGAGAAAAAAGGGTAGGGTAATATGAACAGAGGCATGTTAGACATTAATGCAGTAATAAAAAACAAGAAAACTTTTGTTTAAGATATGTAGAAAATACTATACAACATAATAATAATATAATAACAACAGCCAACCGTGATTTCTAACCGAGATCTAGAGATTCCAAACTGATGACTACAGGATGTTTGGAAAAGACTCATCTACTTGACTAAAATTAAAGGCAAAAAGGATATATCAAAGCCGGTGTCCATTTTGAGGTGCAAAAAGAATAAAAAAGACAACTGAAGTGGGCAAATTGCAATTAGAGGAGTAAGCTCTGCAAGGTAAGTCCATCTGTTATAGTCACCTCAGGACAAGTGAGCTTAAGAAAAAAAAAAAATTAGAACATTTAAATATTTCAGGCTAGAGAATCATCTCGGGCTCGACGCCGGGAAACCTTAGACTCAGGGGTTGGAGATGGCGATCGGTCTTGCCTTGATGCACAGTTGGCAGCAGAAGCACAAGCTCAGCTGGGTTGGAGTGGATGGGAGCCGCTCTGAGGGGTAAAGCAAGTCACCTGTGGTTCTATTTATATGCAGGGGCTCTTCATGCTCTGCCTGGGTGTAGCCGTACGAGTCATGCAGCCTTGCTAACGGTAGACTGGTGCACTGGTTACCTCCAGTGATTGTGCCCATATGGGAAGCGAATGAGGGCGACAGCAGGTTGGGTGGTCGCGCAGAGACACGCTAGGGGCCATTGATTATTATTATTATTATTATCCTTTATTTGTTAGGCTCCACAAGGTTTCCGCAGCACCGTACACAGTACAGACAGTAGACTAAAACAGGGTAAAACAGTACAAAACAATAAACAAAATACCAATACTTCAGAAACTCCAGGCTGGCTAACGCAGTAGACACAGAGCAGAAGAACAGGTAGGGAGACAGGAGGGAAGAGGGCCCTGCTCATGTGAGCTTACATCCTAAGGGATGGAAAACAGAACAGGCACATGGGGAGCGAGATGAGGCAGGGGGAGAGCGAGTAGAGGAGATGAAGGGTTATGTGGATGATTGGTAGGCTTTAAGGAAGAGGTGGGTTTTCAGCGCACGTTTGAAGGAGCACAGAGTAGGAGAGAGGCGGATGGAACGAGAGAGGTCATTCCAGTGAAGGGGGGCAGCACGGGAAAAGTCTTGGATTCTGGAGTGGGAAGAGGTGATGAGTGGAGGAGAGGCGTCGATCAACGGCTGAGCGCAAGGAGCGGGCAGGAGTGTGAATGGAGAGGAGGTTAGAGATGTAGGGGGCTGTAGAGTGAGAGAGAGCCTTGTAAGTGGTGGTGAGGAGTTTGAAAAGGATTCCGTAGGGGAAGGGAAGCCAGTGTAAGGCGAGGCAGAGAGGGGAGGCAGAGGAGGAGCGGCGTGAGAGGAAGATGAGTCTTGCGGCCGCATTGAGTACAGAGCGGAGTGGGGGAGAGACGTGAGTAGGGGAGGCTAGTGAGGAGGAGGTTGCAGTAATCCAGGCGGGAGATGATGAGTGCATGGATGATAGTCTTGGTAGCATCCTGAGAGAGAAAGGGACGGATGCGGGCGATGTTGCGTAGTTGGAAGTGACAGGCTTGGGCAAGGGAGTGAATATGGGGGCAAAAGAGAGAGAGGAGTTCAGATGCTGCAGCGCTTCTGTCCCCGGTTGCGAAGGGGAAGAGGCCCCAACTTGATCGTGAGTCACCAAACCAGGCTTAAGGGAGTGACAGGGGCTCCCATCAATAGTTTCAAGTTCTTCCAGCTGATGGCTATTCTTTTGTGGTGTTGAATATCCCAAATCCGTCCCTTGGAGAAGGATTTAGATGAATCCAGAATAGAGCTGAGCTGAAAGTCGTCCTGCCAGTATGGCTGATAAGCTACGCCCCCAGCATTGTACTTTTTGTATATTAAATCTAAAATTTAATAGTTCTGTCCTTATTGCTCTAAACGAATTCATTGCGTGTTTAGAAAAGACAGATTGCTTGGCTGGATTAACTCTTTAGAAACAGTGTGTAAAGGGTTAACTGTTTAGTTGTAGTAGTTAGAGAACCCAAAGAAGCGTTGCACCGCTTTAAGCGTGGCTGGACGTGGCCAATCCAGGATCGCCCGAACTTTCTCAGGGTCCATTTGGAGCCCAGAACCGGAGATGATATATCCTAGAAATGGCATTGAAGAGGCTTCGAATGAGCACTTCTCTAATTTACAATACAGACGGTTCTTCTAGAGTCTGGACAGAACCTCAATGACATGTTTGTGATGTGAATGAATATCCTGGGAAAAAATGAGGATGTCGTCCAGGTAGACCACCACATATGAGTAGAGCAGGTCTCTGCTCTGAAGATTTCATTAATGAAACTTTGGAAGACAGCTGGGGCATTACAAAGTCCGAAGGGCATAACTAAGGACTCGTAATGACCGTCACGGGTATTGAATGCTGTCTTCCATTCGTCTCCGGGGTGTATGCGGATAAGGTTGTAGGCCCATCGTAGATCCAGTTTAGAGAAGACTGTGGTCCCCTTGATGCGGTCAAACAACTCGGTAATGAGAGGAATGGGGTAACGATTCTTTACTATAACCGCAAAAAGGGGAGAGACCTCGGTAATCAGTACAGGGGCGGAGAGATCCGTCCTTCTTCTTAACAAAAAAGAAGCTTGCTCCGGCTGGAGAGACAGGCGGGTTGATAAAGCCACGCTGGAGATTTTCCTTGACGTATACTGACATGGCCGAGGTCTCTGGCTGGGAAAAGGGAAAGACTCGTCATCTGGGAGGGTTCATGCCTGGGAGCAATTCTATCAGACAATCCCACGGGTGGTGGGGGGGGGCAAAAGTTCAGCCTTGCCCTTATCGAATACATCTGCAAAATCTTGATACTGAGAAGGAAAGTTTTTGTAGAAGAGGATAGAATCCGTATTGGTTTGACTTGAGTTAAGCAACTGGATTGACAATGAGATCTCCAGGCCAGAACTTCATAGGTATTCCAATCCAATTTAGGGGAATGTACACGTAGCCAAGGAAGACCTAGGATGACAGGAGTGGTGGAGTGCGGTAAAACAAGAAGTGAGATTGCTTCGGAGTGGAGAACCCCAATACGGAGAGTGAGTGACTTAGTTTGGTAGCAAACCACACTTCAGGTGCCTCTAAGGGTAGGATAGGCATAGAACATTGAGACGTTAGAGACCAAGAAATAAAATTCCCTGCAGCACCCGAATCCACTAGTGCTTGTGAGAATTTTTCGGAAGAATCCCATAACAAGGAGACTGTGAGAAAACAGGCGGAAGATGGGAAGGTTTTATATGTCCCCAATCTGATCTCCCCGGAGCAGACTAGGGCCTGGCATTTCCTGACCTCCTTGGACAGGAATTCAGAAAGTGGCCCGGCTCGCCACAATAAATACATAACTTGTTGAGATGTCTTCTATCCCTCTCCTTGGGTGTTAAGCGGGTCCTCCCGATCTGCATAGGCTCCCTAGGAGTTGGAAAGGTGGAGTGGGGACGAGGAGCGGACTTGAAGGATGAGCGGTTGGAATGTTATTTCTCCGCCGAAGTTTCGTGGAAGCGAAGGTCCACTTTATTACAAAGAGAGATTATGGCATCCAGAGTGGTAGGAAGTTCTTGGGATGCCAGTACATCATTAATCTTGTCCGAGAGACCTTTCCAGAATCCTGCTACCAAGGCATCATTATTCAAAGTCAGTTCTGAGGAGAGGGTATGAAACTCTATGACGTACTGGGCGAGAACCTTGACGAAGCCTGAGAATGCTGGCAGAGGCTGAGGAAACTCGTCCAGACTCCTCAAAGATCGTCCGGAAGGTAGCTAAGAAAGCTATGTAGTTACTGAGTATTGGATCTTCTCGCTCCAAAAGGGGAGAGACCCACGCCAGAGCCTGACCGGACAACAAAGAGATGATATAGGCTATTTTGGTCCTATTGGAAGGAAAATTTTGGGGCTGTAATTCAAACTGAATGGAGCATTGGTTAAGAAAACCACGACAGAGTTTAGGGTCCCCATCAAATATTGCCGGTGTGGGCAGTTTAAGAGAGGAAGGTGATTTGGAGGAGAGCACTGGTCTGGAGGAGAGGCAACAACAGATGGCTGAGCAACTTGTAGAATGTCCAGGCGGCCGGTCAGGGTCTGGAAACACTGCACCAATTGCCGTTGGATGCTGTCCTGTTGCTTGATGCGTGACACTAAATGCTGCAGAAAATCTTTTGCTGAAGGCTCCACCGGGGGATCAGGCATTTGGCCTTTTCTTACTGTCACGGTTGGCTATACTAGAAATAGATCCCTAGGCTCTGCTGAACATGGCTAGGCCCCTAGGAGTCTAACAGGTAGGTGGTTTTCACCAGGAACCCCCGCAAGGAAGTATGGTCTTAGCAGCACCGAACCTGCAGGTCGCGGTCCCAAGAGTCAGTGAACAGCAGAAAGATATGGAGAAGCCAGGTGATGCAGGAAGTAACACTAGTACCAACAGATAAGTGGTAGAGACACAAACACAATAGTAATATATGCTGATGGTCACTGAGGGAAAAGCAACATAGGAGAATAGTGGTCAACAGCTGATGAGTCACAGAAGTAGTAGCTGCTCTGCAAGGTAGCAGTGAGAGAACCGAAGCCGTCACAATGGTGTACTCAGGAGTTGGTAATAGAGATACTGGAACAGCGGTAGTTTGACACCGGCCACGGGCTGAGAGCAGACTGAAGAAGTGAAGGTAACTCGGGACAACAACTGATGAGTCACAGACGTAATAGCGGCTCTGAGAGGTAGCAATGAGAGAACCGAGGCTGTCAAGAGGAAGTACTCTGGAGATGGTAATAGAGATACTGGAACAGCGGTAGTTTGACATCGGCCACGGGCTGAGAGCAGACTGAAGTAGCGAAGGTAACTCGGGACAACAACTGATGAGTCACAGACGTAATAGCGGCTCTGAGAGGTAGCAATGAGAGAACCGAGGCTGTCAAGATGAAGTACTCTGGAGATGGTAATAGAGATACTGGAGCAGCAATAGTTCAACACAGGTCACGAGCTGAGAGCAGACTGAAGTAGCAGAGGTAACTCGGGACAACAGCTGATGAGTCACAGATGTAGTAGCGGTTCTGTGTGGTAGCAGACTGAAGTGCACGCAATCCACAAGGAGAACAGGAACCAGAACCACAGGTCGCAGGAAGTGAGCTTGAAGAACAGGCATCAGACAGGTGAATCCAGGAGGTTTAAATAGTCCTCCAATAACACTTAGCCAATAAGAAAGAGGGAAGAGGTCCAGAGGTGAAACCGACCTTGCACCTGCGCAGATCTGACAGTAGGTAAATGAATGGTGTGAGTCTGATGCCGGAACATGCCAGTTTCACGATCAGTGAGATGCATGTAACGAGACAGGTACCCGTTTGCGAGGAATACAGCTATGTTCATAAGGACAAAACTCAATGCTTATTATTTTTTAAGACATACGTGCAAATCAGCTCCCTTCCCCACTCTCTCTGTTTTTCTTTTCTATCTTTTATTTTGCAATGTAACTGAGGAGATGGCTGTTGCATATAAACTCATGACAAAGGACGCGCTGATTTCACATTTTGAGGATGGAGAAATTGCCACTAGTGGCAAAAGCAAGCATCAATTGATTGAAGCTAGATGTGTCCCAGAAAGGGCATAGCCAGGATTCAGAAGCGGACCTGACTGTGGATATTGCTCAAAACCAGGGACTGTTCATTTCGGATGATTCTAATAGTTCATGTTTGGACACTGCTATGGACGTTTATTTGCAAACTGCCCTAGAACATTTGGGCCCAGCGGACATTACAACCAAAATGCAGCTTATACAGCAGTTCCAGGAGAAGGAAGCTGCTGACCATCAGGAGAGAGAGAGGCGTTCTGCTATGGAGGCAGCAGAGAGGTTCGCTGCTATGAAGGCAGCGGAGCGCCAGGCAAAAAGAGAAGCTGCTGAGCGAGAGGCAGAGATGAGATATGAGCTAGAGCTTGCCAGGCTCCAATGCCAGCCAGAAGCCAGAGAGGCTGGTATCAGCAGACCCCATCCAGAGAATTTCTCTGTATAGGAAAAAGACGGGGATTTGGATGCTTTTTTACGAGGAGATTAAAAAACGTGCATTAGAGGCCTTTGCAGATCTTCTACCTGAGATGGACGGAGATTACGAGGCAATCAAAAGTGCCCTGTTGCAGTGTTATGAGTGTTTTGTCGCTATCCAATAACGATTGTCGAATCTCAATTTGTGTTTCCAACGCACAAATATTTATTCTCAAAAAGTAGCAGAATAATTCAAGCGAAATAATAGTAAGTACAGCCGTTACTTATCGCAGGCGCTCTGGATCCAGTGAACAGTCATTCACTCCTGAAGTCTGTGGTCAAGGTGACTGAACACTACATGAGAGCTACTGCTTATATGCAAATAGAGATACAGTGAAACAATGCAGGTGATATAGCTTGCTTCTATTGGTCCAGGCATCAGGAGGGTCCAGGAAGTTACACATCATAGGCTGATTCAATCTAAGGAATCCAAAGGTGGGGGTCTCTCCAGGGGATGAGCTCTGTTCTTCCTGCCAAACTGCTCTGTTCTCCCCGCCACACTCCAATTACAATCAGTCTATTAGCATTTCACAGTTAATATCATATTAAAGGTTTATTCCCTGACATCAATAACTAGAGTATGCAATGTGCGATCTCTTCGCCGAATGTACCGAACAGCTGCTGATGTAAAGGGGATTACTATGATATTAGACATGACACATTTCTTTTAACCTGAACCATATGTATCACTAATATGCATATAACTAATAATATTACACATAAACACTACTATATTTCGACATAAATAACTATGTGTTGCAACTACGAAATATGTGTACTATTTACAAATGTGTGTGTTGGTGCAAATGTATACTAAAGTGTAAAAACTGTTATTGCCACGTGTTGCGGCTGGATACGCCCTTCCACGCCATAGCGTGCTCTACGCATAATTTCAGACAAAGACGATCAAGTTTGCTCGATATCAATTGAAATGACTTTATCCAATTTGCTGACTTCGACAGCTACACCCTTTGATAGTGTTATGAACTATCACCTAATAACCGTCTCAAGTTCAGGATTATACAACACCTCTTCACAGACCATGATCTCGGTATCTCTCACCACCCTTTCAGTCTCGTTCTCAGTGTTTCTCCCAGAAGACTGTTTTCCACACTGCAACACAGTAGGAACACATTTGACACATAAACCAATTGCTAAGATGACACCCAGTATAAAGAGAAGGAGCTTACCTACACTAGCAACCATTTCCTGTACCCACTCCCCCAAACCAGAGAACCATTTCACCGGGTTCAACCATGAGAACCAACCTGCCACCTTTTCCCCGACCTCATATAACGAAGAATTATGGTTCTTTTGAAATTCCCATTTCAGTTGCAGAATTTCATCCATCTTCCGGTCTATAACCTCCTTAGGGTCATCCATATTATTGGTGATGAAGGTGCAACATTTGACACCGAACTGGGTGGCCAGTGTCACACAGTACCCACCAGTAATAGAGGTGAGATAATTTAGTACCAGTCTATGTTGCACCAACTCCTTTTTGTACGCTTTTAGCTCCCTTCCAGTATACCTGAAAGTGTCATCATACATCTCGGTGATATTATCTATCAATTTAGCTATGTCTTGAATATATTTAAAGTTTAATGTTCCCTGAGCGGTCCCGGTGAGATCTAGAGCAACCATAACTTGGAAACCCGCAGTTTCACTAATCAATTTTGTAGCTATGGGTTCCTCCCCAAGAATCATATTTCTCTTGCCACGGTGTTCATACTGTGTGTGTATGTATGGTGGTGATGTAGTCTTGTGAATACCAACCATTTCATCGTGAGTAATAGTCATAATTTCAGGAACCAGTTTAGCTAAGAAACACAAACCCTTGGAACTCGGAGTCACCCAGCAATAAGCTTTTCTCCCACAAACAAAGTACACATCATCAGGGAGAACATAAGGAACAGTATGCCCATTAATTATATCACATAAGGTTTTGACAAAACTACCCATGCCTAGTGCCTCCATTTGTTTGAGACACGTGACAGCATGGTTGACATTCTTACATTTACCTATAGAGACTTTTCCAATAGATACTTTCTTATGTTTAGTTACACGCCCTAATTTGTGGTGTCCATCAACAGTCCTGCCTATTGGTGACCTTACAAGTCTCCTTCCAAAATGAGTGTGGCGAGCCATTGTCTGATCGGATAGGTCAGCTTCCCAATTCTCCAGACGCTTTGCATGAGAGATGTTTAGGCACAATAAGGATCTGTCTAAGGAGTATTGTCGAACCTAGTGTTATTGTACCTCCCTTCAATTCTAGTACCTCAGAGATGTTTAGTGGGAATGGTACTAGTCCTATGTTATGCTGTCCCTGAGGCACATGTGAGCATACCCAGCACTCAGTTTGATTTAGAACCTTACCCACTAAGGAGTGATAATCCTCCAGAGGAAGCCCACCCATGTCCAGGGTACTGGTGGACTGACATCGTTGGATGCACGTTTCTTCAACTAGGGAATCACAGAACTTACAGATACAATACTCATCAGACAATAGCTCCTCACACTGTCTCCGAGTTCCCGAGCTAGCAGACCTTTTCATAACCCCTGGACCAAGCTTGATAATGGGCTGCTCTGGGTATTCTAATAACTCCATCTCATCCGTATCACTACCAGAACCTGCCTCTGTCCTCCATCCTCCTTCACAAAAATCGAGTGTCCTAGAAACAGTAAAAACAAGGAAAATCCTGGAACAAAAGAAAAACAAAAACCGCCTGTCACGGCACTAGGAGTCTTAGCTCAGGATATCACCAGATGATGAACTTACCAGAGTAATATAGCTGGTACTATGGTTCTCTGGTAGCAGGGTGACAATGGAACAGGAGAATCAGCAGATGGTGAGAGAATGCTCAAGGAAAGTCTATGACTAGCAGCAACTGGTAATGAGTAGATGTATGTACACGAGGAACCAGATGGACAAGTAAACGTGAGGAGAGTCAGTCGTCTGTGTACAGCAAGTTGTACCACTGCTATAGTGAGGAGGAATGTCCAGGAGTAGCGAGGAGGTGGTGAGAGTCAGGGGTCTGCGTATAGCAAGTTGTACCGCTGTCTATGGTGAAGGAATGGATTCCAGGTGCAAGTAGGTAACGGGGAAGTCAGTGGTCTGCATATAGCAAGTTGTACCACTGCTATATATATGTGAGGAGGGGCACGAGGAGATGAATGTAATGCAGAGGATACACGGGGCACACAGAACTTGATCCCACGATGATATCCACAATACAATATTAACTGACAAGCGCTGCTTGAAGTATACAAAGTCACTATAGCAATCCAGGTAATAGGAAACAAAGTCAATGGTAACAATAGCTTCAGTGGATAGTAGTCTTCGGAGATGAACACAACACAGTCCAGACGGATATGCAATACAAAAGCAAAGTCAATGGAAAGTATGCATACCGCGGTTCAGGAGAGCAGGCTGTCAGAGAGACGTGCAGGGATACCTGAACGGCTGAAGGCCGGCAGGAGGAGAGACCACTGGAGGATGGAAGCGGTAATCAGGTTGGTGCAGCGCATTGCAGGTAACCAGTATCAACGGAGCAATACTCAGGAAGCAGTAGTAAGTAAAACTGGAAACATGATGAACACGGGAGAGTTGAGTCTGTCTGGTATCCGGCAGTAGTAGCGGAGGCAGCGGAGAGAAGACACGCTGAACACGGGAGAGTAGAGGCGGTCTGGAATCCGGTAGTAGTAGCGATGGCAGCGGAGAGGAGACACGCTGAACACAGGAGAGTAGAGACGGTCTGGAATCCGGCAGCAGTAGCAGATAGGAATCAGTGGAGAGCTGACACGATGAACACAGGAGAGTTGAGACGGTCTGGAACCCTGCAGTAGTAATGGAGGCAGCGGAGAGCAGACACGCTGAACACAGGAGAGTTGAGGCGGACTGGAGTCCGGTAGTAGTAGCAGATAGGAATCAGCTGGGTGCAGGCACGATGAACACAGGAGAGTTGAAGTGGTCTGGAAAACACAATCGCAGTAAACAGGAATCAGCTGGAGCTGAATACACGAGGAAACACAGGAACACCTTCAGAGGCTCATGGAGAATGAGACTCCAAGATCAGGCAACCAGGTAATAATCACAGGTGGTTTAAATAGGGAGGGTTGCCTGATCATCCTATCAATTAAAAGCAACAGGTACTGAAGGTTTAATAAGGGCTGCACATGCGCAGACCCTCAGGATGGCGGACGGCCACGGTTCCTGAACACAGGAGAAATGGCACTCACAGTCCGGTGAGTGACAGTACCCCCCGTTTTGAAGGTGGGCACAGAACACCTGGAACCGAAAACTTGGAATAAAACTTCTTAAGAAGAGCTGGAGCGTTGAGATCTTCTGCTTTAATCCATGACCGCTCTTCAGGACCAAAGCCCTTCCAATGAACGAGGAAACGAAGAACTCCTCGCGAAATTTTTGCATCCAATATGTGAGTAATCTCAAAGTCCTTCTCTTGATGATCTTGAACTGGCCGAGGTACTGAAGGAGGGAACGAGAAACGGTTGATGATAAGAGGTTTGAGCAAAGACACATGGAAGGCGTTGGAAATACGAAGGTTCTTAGGTAGTAGAAGTTTGAAACAAACTGGATTTATCACTTGAATGATCCTATATGGACCAATAAAACGAGGAGCGAACTTCATAGATGGGACCTTCAAACGAATATTTTTGGTTGATAACCAAACACGATCTCCGATTTTAAGTGGTGAAATAGCCCGTCTCTTTTTATCTGCAAAAGACTTATATCTGGCAGATGTCTTCTTTAAACAGGTTTTGACCTGAGACCAAATATTTTTGAAGGTCTGACAAACAGTCTCTACAGCAGAAACTTGGGTGGGCGGGAGGGCAGGAAATTCCGGAAAAGACGGATGGTGACCGTAAACCACAAAGAATGGAGTTTTAGAAGATGATTCATGATACATGTTGTTATGAGCGAATTCAGCCCATGGAAGCAAATCTACCCAGTTGTCTTGGTTGGCTGAAGAGAACATCCTTATAAAAGTCTCAAGATCTTGATTGACCCTTTCGGTTTGTCCGTTTGATTGAGGATGGTAGGAGGATGAGAGTGATAATCGGATACCCAAGGTCTTACAGAGGGCCCGCCAGAATCTGGAAACGAATTGTACTCCTCTATCTGAAACAATCTCGGAAGGACATCCATGAATACGGAAGATTTCTTTGATGAAATAATCAGCCAAAGTAGATGAAGAAGGTAAACCGGTCAAAGGAACGAAATGTGCCATCTTCGAAAATCTGTCCACCACTTCCCAAATAGTATTGCACTTTTTACTAGGAGGAAGATCAGTAACAAAGTCCATACTAATATGGGTCCACGGCTTGGAAGGAATGGGTAGTGGTTGAAGCAAACTCGCTGGAGTTCTGCGGGGAGTCTTAAACTGGGAACACAATTCACAAGCAGCCACAAAATCTTTGACATCTCTCCTCATAGAAGGCCACCAGTAAGTTCGAGAAAGAATTTCAAAAGTCTTGCGTTCACCAGAATGTCCAGAAAAACGAGAAGAGTGAAACCACAAAAGGATTTTCTTCCTAAGAGCAGGAGGCACGAGGGTTCTCCCAAATGGTAGCACCTTAGTGGAAGAAGCAGCCAGAGAAACACATTTGGGGTCTAATATAGAGTGGTTGGGACCATCTTCAACGTCTGAGAACGTCACAAAAGCTCGAGATAGGGCGTCTGCTTTTTTATTTTTCGCAGCTGGTTTGAAGGTTATGATTAGTTCAAAACGAGAAAAGAAAAGAGACCATCTTGCTTGACGAGGATTCAAACATTGAGCAGACTGTAAATATGACAAATTTTTATGATCAGTAAAAATTGTCACAGGATGACGAGCTCTTTCCAACAAATATCTCCATTCCTCTAATGCTACTTTTATAGCCAGCAACTCCTTGTCCTCGATGGTATAATTCTTCTCCGCAGGCAGAAGACCCCGAGAGTAAAAGGCACAAGGATGGAATTTTTGTTGCTCCGATCTTTGGGAGAGAATGGCTTCTAAACCAACATTAGAGGCATCTACCTCTAGGAAGAAGGGAAGCGTCACATCAGGCTGTCGAAGAACAGGAGCGGAGGAGAAGGACTCTTTGAGAAACTGGAAGGCTTGAAGGGCCTCAGAGGACCATTGTTTAGTATTGGCCCCTTTACGAGTTAGGGCCACAATAGGAGATGCAATCGAGGAAAAATCTTGAATGAAGCGTCTATAGTAATTGGCAAAACCTAAAAAACGCTGAATTGCACGAAGAGTAGTTGGCTGAGGCCAATGTAATACAGCATTCACCTTTTCTGGATCCATCTGAAGACCAACTCCGGAGACAATATATCCCAAAAATGGAATCTAGGGCAACTCGAATGAACTTGCAGAATAATGAATTTTTCCGGAGTCTGGAAAGGACCTCTGCCACATGTTGATGATGAGAAGGCAGGTCCTGCGAAAAGATCAATATGTCGTCCAGATAGACGACGACACAAACATATAACAAGTCCCGGAAGATCTCATTAATGAAACCCTGGAAAACAGCGGGGGCGTTACATAACCCGAAGGGCATTACTGAATATTCATAATGCCCGTCTCTGGTGTTGAAAGCTGTCTTCCATTCGTCACCGGACCTGATTCTAATAAAATTGTAGGCACCACGAAGATCCAACTTGGTAAAGATCCGGGCTCCCTTGATACGATCAAATAACTCAGTAATTAATGGAATGGGATACCGATTTTTGATAGTTATGGCGTTAAGTCCACGGAAATCTATGCAAGGACGTAATGACCCATCCTTCTTTTTTACGAAGAAAAACACTGCTCCAGCGGGAGAGGTAGAAGGTCGAATAAATCCTCGCTGGATATTCTCTTTGATGTACTCAGATGTAGCTTGAGTTTCAGGTAACGAAAGTGGATACACACGACCCCTGGGAGGAGTCTTGCCAGGTTGAAGATCAATCGGACAGTCCCACGAACGATGAGGAGGAAGACGTTCAGACTGAATTTTATCAAATACATCGGCAAAAGAAGCATACTGAGGAGGAAGTCCCGGTGAACAAGGTGAAATGGAGGATTGCTGTATTTTGAGAGGAACGACTTGAGAGAGGCAACGATGATGACATTCAGGCCTCCAAGACGTAACTTGAGGAGTGTGCCAGTCAATCTGGGGAGAATGACGTTGAAGCCATGGAAGGCCTAATACAATCGGACTGGTAGTAACAGGAAGAATTAAAAATGAAATTTCTTCCTGGTGTAATACACCAATTTGAAGGGTTACTGGAGACGTACTCTGGGTGATGAGACCATTAATAATGCGTGATCCATCGATAGCAGTCACAGTAATTGGTATTTTCAAAGTAATCACTGGTAGGGACCATTGATGCACGAGGGATTTAGAAATAAAATTTCCTGCAGCTCCAGAGTCAATAAGTGCTTGGGACTTGAATGATTTTCTAGCAAAGGAAACCATAACATCAAAAGCACAAACTTTTAATTTCGTAGAACATGGAGAGGACTCCAGGGACCCTAACTTCACCTCTCCAGAACTGGTTAGGGCCTGGCATTTTCCGATTTTTTAGGGCATGAATTGAGCATTTGAGTAGAATCAGCACAATAGATACAAAGTCTATTTTTTACTCTTCGGTCCCTCTCCTCTGAAGTTAATTTGGAGCGACCTCTCTCCATGGGTATCACCGGAGATGAAACTGGGCGAACTTGAGGACTTGAGCGAAGAGGTGCTTTAAATGAAGTTGTTTTTTCAGACTCTCTTTCACGAAATCTCATGTCTACACGGTGGCAAAGAGAAATCAAATCTTCTAGAGAAGTAGGTAATTCTTGAGTAGTCAGTGCATCTTTAATTTTATCAGAAAGCCCCTGCCAGAAGGCGGCAATCAACGCTTCAGTGTTCCACTGAAGTTCAGAGGCTAATATCCAAAATTGAATGATGTACTGGCCTACAGTACGAGAACCCTGACGTAGACGGAGGATGCTGGATGCAGCGGAAATAACACGACCAGGTTCATCAAATACACTTCGAAACGTGGAAATAAATTTGGCACTATCTTGTAATAATGGATCATTTCTTTCCCACAGAGGGGAAGCACATGCGAGAGCTTGTCCGGAAAACAAGGAAATGAGATAGGCCACTCTGGAACGATAAGTAGAGAAATTGTGAGGTTGAAGCTCAAAATGAACTGAGCATTGATTTAGAAAACCCCTGCATGTTTTGGGGTCTCCATCATATTTTGAAGGAGTAGGCAGGTGTAGCGTGGGAGCAGTAGACACCTGGGATGGCACTGGGGAAACGGAGGAAGGCACAGGAGCATCAACAGTAGCTGTGATATTTTGCGCAGACGTTCTTTGGGAGGCTAACGCCTGGCAACATTGCAGCAATTGTTGTTGGCGAACATCCTGTTGTTCAATACGGGTAACCAGATACTGCAGCATCTCTTTAGCTGTAGGTTCCGCACCTGGGTCTGTCATGCCTGATCTTACTGTCACGGGCACTAGGAGTCTTTGCCCAGGATATCACCAGATGATGAACTTACCAGAGTAATATAGCTGGTACTATGGTTCTCTGGTAGCAGGGTGACAACGGAACAGGAGAATCAGCAGATGGTGAGAGAATGCTCAAGGAAAGTCTATGACTAGCAGCAACTGGTAATGAGTAGATGTATGTACACGAGGAACCAGATGGACAAGTAAACGTGAGGAGAGTCAGTGGTCTGCGTACAGCAAGTTGTACCACTGCTATAGTGAGGAGGAATGTCCAGGAGTAGCGAGGAGGCGGTGAGAGTCAGTGGTCTGCGTATAGCAAGTTGTACCGCTGTCTATGGTGAAGGAATGGATTCCAGGTGCAAGTAGGTAACGGGGAAGTCAGTGGTCTGCATATAGCAAGTTGTACCACTGCTATATATATGTGAGGAGGGGCACGAGGAGATGAATGTAATGCAGAGGATACACGGGGCACACAGAACTTGATCCCACGATGATATCCACAATACAATAATAACTGACAAGCGCTGCTTGAAGTATACAAAGTCACTATAGCAATCCAGGTAATAGGAAACAAAGTCAATGGTAACAATAGCTTCAGTGGATAGTAGACTCCGGAGATGAACACAACATAGTCCAGACGGATATGCAATACAAAAGCAAAGTCAATGGAAAGTATGCATACCGCGGTTCAGGAGAGCAGGCTGTCAGAGAGACGTGCAGGGATACCTGAATGGCTGAAGGCCGGCAGGAGGAGAGACCACTGGAGGATGGAAGCGATAATCAGGTTGGTGCAGCGCATTGCAGGTAACCAGTATCAACGGAGCAATACTCAGGAAGCAGTAGTAAGTAAAACTGGAAACATGATGAACACGGGAGAGTTGAGGCTGTCTGGTATCCGGCAGTAGTAGCGGAGGCAGCGGAGAGAAGACACGCTGAACACGGGAGAGTAGAGGCGGTCTGGAATCCGGTATTAGTAGCGATGGCAGCGGAGAGGAGACACGCTGAACACAGGAGAGTAGAGACGGTCTGGAATCCGGCAGCAGTAGCAGATAGGAATCAGTGGAGAGCTGACACGATGAACACAGGAGAGTTGAGACGGTCTGGAACCCTGCAGTAGTAATGGAGGCAGCGGAGAGCAGACACGCTGAACACAGCAGAGTTGAGGCGGACTGGAGTCCGGTAGTAGTAGCAGATAGGAATCAGCTGGGTGCAGGCACGATGAACACAGGAGAGTTGAAGTGGTCTGGAAACCACAATCGCAGTAAACAGGAATCAGCTGGAGCTGAATACACGAGGAAACACAGGAACACCTTCAGAGGCTCATGGGGAATGAGACTCCAAGATCAGGCAACCAGGTAATGATCACAGGTGGTTTAAATAGGGAGGGTTGCCTGATCATCACACACATGCACATGGGCAGACCCTCAGGATGGCGGACGGCCACGGTTCCTGAACACAGGAGAAATGGCACTCACAGTCCGGTGAGTGACACCGCCACTCCATCGCTGGAAAGATAGTTCTGAGGCAACATCTCTGGTTCAGGTGTCTTGACTGCAGGCTTTAGGTCTCCCGGAACAGGTGTACGAGTGACAGATCAGTGTCGTCGGTTTCAGCTTTATTTCGCACTTTCTCCGGGTTACTTTCTCCTGCAGTGGGTGGAATGGACCCAAGTGTCTCTCTCTGCAACCTTCAGTGATGTAGTACTGGTCAGCAGCACTTGGTACGGGCCTTCCCAACGGTCTGTTAAACAACCTGAACGTAATAAATTGCGGATCATAACATAGTCCCCAGGTTCAACATCATGACAGTTAGTTTCTGGCATACCAGGTGACAGCATTTTGAGTTTTTGTTGTTGTTGTTGTTTCAGCTGTCTGCTCATTTTTATAAGATATTGCACAGTCACTTCATTATTACACTTTAAGTCATCTTGCGGACCCACGATCAAATGAGGTTGTCGGCCGCACAGTATCTCAAAGGGGGACAGATTAAGAGGAGGTCTAGGATTGGTTCGGATGCTATGGAGGACTAGTGGCAAAGCTTCAGGCCACGCCAACCCAGTTTCAGCCATTACCTTACCAAGCTTGTTCTTAATAGTACCATTTACTCTTTCCACCTTACCACTGGCTTGTGGTCGCTAAGGGGTGTGAAGTCTGCTACTGATTCCCATGAGCTTACACATATTTTGGAAGATATCACCAGTAAAGTGGGTACCCCTATCACTTTCAGTGATTCTAGGGATACTGAACCTACACACAAAATCTTGTACAATTTTCTTTGCAGTGAACACAGCAGTATTAGTGGCTGCCGGATATGCTTCTACCCAACCGGAAAACACATCAATACATACTAACACATACTTTAGATTCCTGCAAGGTGGTAATTGGATATAGTCAATTTGTATTACCTGAAAAGGTCCGTCTGTAGAAAGGATGTGGGATGGCTCAGTTGGAATAGTTTTCCCAACATTTTTCCTCAAACAATCAAGACATGACATTGCTTTCTTACAAGCCTGAGAGGAAAATCCAGGAGCACACCAGTATGCTCTCACCAGTTTGCACATACCTTCTTTACCCAGGTGAGTCAGACCGTGTGCTGCTTAAGCCAGGCTTGGATAGTACATTCAGGGAGCTACAGGCTTACTGTCACTCACCGGACTGTGAGTGCCGTTTACTGTGTGTTCAGGAACCGTGGCCGTCCGCCATCCTGAGGGTCTGCGCATGTGCAGCCCTTATCTAACCTTCAGTACCTGTTGCTTTTAATTGATTGGATGATCAGGCAACCCTCCCTATTTAAACCACCTGTGATCATTACCTGGTTGCCTGATCTTGGAGTCTCATTCCCTATGAGCCTCTGAAGGTGTTCCTGTGTTCCTCGTGTATTCAGCTCCTGCTGATTCCTGTTTACTGCTATTGTGGTTTCCAGACCACTTCTACTCTCCTGTGTTCATCGTGCCTGTACTCAGCTGATTCCTATCCGCTGCCTCCATTACTACTACAGAGTTCCTGTTCGTTTCAACTCTCCTGTGTTCATCGTGCCTGCACTCAGCTGATTCCTATCCGCTGCCTCCGTTACCATTACAGAGTTCCTGTTCGTTTCAACTCTCCTGTGTTCATCGTGTCTGCACTCAGCTGATTCCTATCCGCTGCCTCCGTTACTACTACAGAGTTTCTGATCGTCTCAACGCTCCTGTGTTTATCGTGTCAGCTCTCCGCTGCCTCCGTTCCTACTACAGGGTTCCAGACCGCTTCTACTCTCCCGTGTTCAGCGTGCCTTCTCTCCGCTGCCTCCACCACTACTACTGGATACCAGACAGCCTCAACTCTCCCGTGTTCTTCATGTTTCCAGTTCCACTTACTACTGCTTCCTGAGTACTGCTTCGTTGATTCTGGATTACCTGCCGTGCGCTGCACCAACCTGATTACCGCTTCCACCCTCCAGTGATCTCTCCTCCTGCCGGCCTTCAGCCGTTCAGGTATCCCTGCACGTCTCTCTGACAGCCTGCTCTCCTGAACCGCGGTATGCATACTTTCCATTGACTTTGCTTTTGTATTGCATATCCATCTGGACTGAGTTGTGTTCTCCTCCGGAGCCTCCTATCCACTGAACCTATTGTTACCATTGACTTTGTTTCCTATTGCCTGGATAGCTATTGTGACTTTGTATACTTCAAGCAGTGCTTGTCAGTTATCGTTGTATTGTGGATATCATCGTGGGATCAAGTTATGTGTGCCCCGTGTATACTCTGCTTTACATTCATCTCCTTGTGCCCCTCCTTACATATATATAGCAGTGGTACAACTTGCTATACGCAGACCACTGACTTCCCCGTTACCTACTTTCACCTGGATTCCATTCCTTCACTATAGACAGCGGTACAACTTGCTATACGCAGACCGCTGACTCTCACTACCTCCTCGCTACTCCTGGACATTCCTCCTCACTATAGCAGTGGTACAACTTGCTATACGCAGACCACTGACTTTCCTCACGTTTCCTTGTCCATTTGGTTTCTCGTGTACATTCATCTACTCATTACCAGTTGCTGATAGTCATAGACTTTCCTCGAGCATTCTCTCACCATCTGCTGTTTCTCCTGTTCCGTTGTCACCCTGCTACCAGAGAACCATAGTACCAACTATATTACCCTGGTAAGTCCATCATCTGGTGATATCCTGGGCAAAGACTCCTAGTGCCCGTGACACTTACCTTGTCCATCCCTCCAGAGTCCTGAGGACTCTTGACCACATCCCTTCGCCTTCCAGACCGACTTTTCCTGCAGGGAACACAAATCTTGCATTTCAATTAATTTCTGCATGTCTAGTGGCTGAAAAACCATCATAGTCTCGGTCGATACAGTCATAGGTTGCCCTGCCGCCCATTTAGCAGCTTCGTCTGGGCTTTACATTTTATGATGGCTACTGTCCTGGGTAACTGTATCGTTGTCAGAAGTCCTTTTATGTGTTGTGAGTGTGCCACTGGTGTACCTGCTGCTGTCGTAAATTTTCTAAGATGCCAAAGGGCCCCAAAATCGTGCACTACCCCGAATGCGTACCTAGAGTCAGTATATATATTAACTGATTTACCTTCTGCCAACTCACACGCTCTCCTTAATGCTGCTAGTTCCGCCACTTGGGCTGAGTGAGGTGGGCCAAGGGGTTCAGCTTCTACCACACCTTGATTGTCTACAACAGCGTAACCAGTACATAGTTCTCCCGTCTCTGTCTATGACAACTCCCGTCTGTATAAAACGTAAAGTCAACATTTTCTAAGGGGGTGTCACGTATGTCGGGCCTGCCAGTAAAGGTCTGGTTCAGGTATTCCATACAATCATGCGTATCAGTACTCTTGCCAAACTCATCATCACCCAGGGTCTCCTCACCTCCCACCCTTTGTGTCTCTAGAGACACATACGGAAGGTATGTAGCTGGATTTAAGGTGCTACATCATTTGATGGTGATGTTTGAGGGTGCCATGAGAGCTAGTTCCCATTTTGTGAATCTAGCTGAAGAAACATGTCTGGTTTGAGCTGAGTTTAACAGAGCTGATACAGCATGGGGTGTATAGACAGTTGAATCATGTCCTAATACTACATCCTCGCTCTTACTTACCAGTAGTGCTGTTGCTGCTACACTTCTGAGACATTTTGGGAGTGATCTTGCCACAGTGTCCAATTGTGCACTGTAGTATGCTACCGGTCTGCTAGCGTCACCATGTTTCTGTGTGAGAACACCTGCTGCACAACCATCAGCTTCCGTACAGTACAGCTGAAAAGGCTTTTCATAATCAGGTATTCCCAATGCAGGTGCTCTAGTCAGACTATCTTTCAGATTAAAGAACGCTTGCTCTGACTCTTCTGTGTGTATCACACGTTCTGGTTTTGAGGAAGAGACTAGTTTCTGCAATGGTAATGCCAGAATAGAAAAACCTGGGATCCAGGATCTACAGTATCCACACATCCCCAGGAAGGTGCGAATCTGCTTATGGCTCTGCGGCAGAGTCATGTGTTGTATAGCCTCAATCCTGTCAGTCGTCAGATGTCTTAGCCCCTGGGTGAGACAGTGCCCTATGTATTTAACCTTAGTCTGACATGGCTGTAACTTGTCCTTTGCCACCTTGTGTCCTGTTTGTGAGAGATGGAGCAACAATAATTTAGTATCATGTAAACATGACATAAAAGAATCGGAGCACAGCAACAAATCGTCAACATATTAAATTAGAACATACCCGTTGCAGGGTTGAAAGGATTGCAAACAGTCATGTAAGGCTTGGGATAAAATACTGGGGCTGTCAATGAACCCCTGTAGAAGTCTGGTCCATGTATATTGCACCCCCCGGTAGAAGAATGCAAAAAGGTATTGGCAGTCAGGGTGAAGAGGGACTGAGAAGAAAGCAAAACATAAATCAATGACAGTAAAATGACTGGCAGACGGTGGAATCTGCATAAGGATGACAGCTGGATTGGGCACTACAGGGAATTGGCTCTCAACAACTTTATTAATTCCCCTTAAGTCCTGGACTAATCTATAGCCCCTCCCCCCATTCTTCTTCACAGGGAAAATGAGACTATTTGCTGTGCTGGAGGTACGAATTAAAATCCCTTGTTGCAACAGCCTCTCAATAACAGGATATACCCCTAGTTCCACCTCCGGTTTTAATGGATACTGTGGGATTTTTGGAGCTATCCTACCACTTTTTAGATTTACCATGACAGGGGCTACGTTTGCCATCAATCCTGTGTCCTGTCCATCTCTGGTCCATAGTAAACCTGGTATTTCCAGCAACATCCTCTTTACTTGAGATGGACTTTGTTCTATAACAGTAGAGTGTAACATTAACCTTTTGAGGGGTGTCCAATATATCCTGTACCTCATGCGCGACCTTCTCTGGTATATCTAAGAACACACCATCTGGAGTACAGTATATGACACATCCCATTTTACATAACAAGTCTCTCCATAGCAAGTTAGTAGGAGCCGCAGCAGCTAAGAGAAACGAATGCTTAGTATGCAGGAATAGTCTTACTGGTCACCTGTAGATTAAAAGGAGAGGTTATCACAGATCTGGCCGCCCCTGCATCTACAAGAAAAGTTTGCTTCCTACCAGCTATGTGAACTATCATTGTTGGTTCTTCTCTCAGACTCTCAGCTAACCTCACTGGCTGTAGACTACAGGTATGACCTGACCCCTAGCGCTGACTATTGCTTTCCCGCGCAGCATTTGCTGCTGTAATATGCGCGGGCAGGTGTGAGTCTTCTAGTCTTTGTAAATTCCTCCAAGGAGGATATCTACGTGACCCACCCCTCTGTGCATTGAGTCTTTCCTTCTTACAATCTCTCATGTAATGTCCTTCCTCATTACAGTTAAAACACCTGATCATTTTATGTTTCTTGTTATGTGGGTTGTATGCTGGTTGTTGTGTATGCATCCCCTCTAGAGCCTGTATACTTACCGTCATTAACCTATCACTTTTCTCTTCCTTTTTTCTAAAAAGGTTTTCGTCATGCTCCACAGCAGACTCCCTAAGAGAATCTACTGTGATGCCTCTCCAATTAGGTAATGTGGTTTGTACTCTCGTCTTTAAATTTTCTCTAAGGCCATCCATTAATACTCCTACAGCTACCTCTCTGTGATGTGGGTCCTCACCTATGTTTGATATCCCAGTGAACCGTGCTATCGCTATTAGAGCTCTAGCGAAGTAATCTGATGCTGTTTCACTATCTTTTTGTTTTATGGTGAAAATCTTACTCCAATTCGCTACTACTGGAAAATAGATGGCTAAATGTTTGACAATCTGTT